>NC_090177.1:572500-845000 GCF_024679245.1 Pseudorasbora parva | reverse complement strand
CGCACACACACACACACACACACACACACACACGCTCACAGCAGGGCTGGACTGGGGCTGAAATTCGGCTCTGGCATACCCAGCCCATCGGCCCATGAGCTCCCCGTGAGTGTTTTTCTAGGGTTAGGGCCTTAAAATGGAGTAAATAAATAAAACTAGCACAAGGACAAATAATGATAGATATTATCAGATTGGCTGCAGATAAACTTAATATTGCTTTATTTGCCCTCGGCAGTAAAGCACTGATGAGGCAGGAAAAGTTCTTTTAAATGCTGTCGTCATTTCCTCACGCTCGTGTCGTTCCAAACCTGCGTGACTTCTGGGAAATGTGTTGAAGAATGTTGCCAACAAGCCATTAGGCTTTCAATATTTTATGAACAAAAAAACACACTCAAATGATTTTTTTTTATGCTACTAGGGGTGTGCATTGGCACTGCCTTCACGATTCGATTCGATTACGATTCACCAGGTAGCGATTCGATTCAATTCGATTCTACGATGCGTTGTGATGCATCAAAATTCTACTGCACACAAAGCACATTTTTCATCAGTCATGAGGCAATACAAGCAGATATTAAACAACAGATTGTATTGGCTGCTATGTGTCTCCTGTATCTTTGACATAAAAGTTATTAAATAAAATAAAATGTAATTAAATAAAATTAAATAAAATGCAATTAACCCTTAAATGCATGACTGTTTCACCAAACATTCTTACATATTCAGGTCGTTAGCGACCCGGATCTATATTTAACATGGATAGACCTCTACCTGTCGTGATAATATATAAAACTCCTGATTTTAGAGGAACAGCTACAGAAGAATAAAATAAAACCTATTTCGTGACCTTTTGGAGCTTGGAAGGATTCAGTGTGAGCAGATGTTTAATACCATCATCATATGATCTCGTCAGAGCTCGTTTACCAGTAGATTCAGCATCTGCTCATATTCGCGATCTCCAGCATATTCTCCAAACTCATTTTCAACGTCTTCAAAATCAATATTTTGATCACTGACAGCTTCTTGACCACATCCATCATCAAGAGACAGTGACACTAACATATGATTGTGTTTAGTACTCGCTCTCTGAAGTAAATCCCTAACCCATTTCAAGTTTTGCAGATTATTGTTTCGTTTTCTGTCAGAGGTAATTATGTGAAACGTCACTTCATCATTGGGTATCAGACATCGCCACCTTGTGGAATAAAGGTGAATTGCACATAATCGATTATGGCACTTTGCCGCATCGATGCTGAATCGTTCATGCCCCGCATCGCGATGCATCGCCGAATCGATTATTGTTGACACCCCTATATGCTACACAGAAATAAAATCATTTAGGTGTGGAATGATATTAGGGTGAGTAAATGATCCCATTTCTGGGCTGAACAATCATATTTTTCAGGAGTTAACACATCATTTCAGACACTGATATCTGTCTTTCTTGAAGCTATCATTGAAATATAATGTAATTACATTTCATTAAATCTATTAAAAAAAGTTAATAAAACTTTTAAAGAGGATAAAAAGCTTTGTCCTTAATTGATGGGCTCCAGACTTTAGAGCTGTTATACCCTGCTCCTCATTATATGGCTATATGGCTTCTAAAACTATATAAAACATATAATAAACTATTATATTTGTAAGTAAAAAAATGTGAACACCTGTAGAAGCCAGCCTCTATAAAAGTGATTTATATTCTGCAATATTCATTTAAGTAATATAGCAACACTTTTAATAAATGTTTCTTCTAAACACCATATTCCTCCGCCGTTAGCTGCAGAGTAAGTTGTGGTTGTGCTGAAGTGAAGCGTGTGTGTGTGTGTGTGTCGCCGTTTTCCACCTCGTCATGAACACACACTCGCGGCTGTGTTCAGCTGATTCACCACCGCACCTGTAATGTTCTCTCATCACACGATTGGAGAAAACTAAACTCAGAGTCAAAGTGCCGTATAGAGCAGCATTTAAACGCAGCGTACGTTCGTCACCTTTTGCAGTTCCATGCGCTCAAATACTAGCCTAATAAATCAATGAATAGAAAAAAGCGCCTAATATGGAGGGGAGGTCTCTCGCTTCGGCTCGTCAATTCAGAAGACGAACCAATGGGCTGCGGTCGCTGCATGTGGTCAGTGGTACAAAAAAACAAAACACTACCGGCCACAAAGTGCGTTGTTTCTCCGGGCAAATGACCGGTATGCCAAATTACCAGTCCAGCCCTGACTCACACACTCACACACTCACACACTCACACTCACACACACACACACACACACACACACACACACACACACACACACACACACACACACACACACACACACACACACACACACGCGCACACACACGCGCTCACATACACGCTCACATACACGCTCACATACACACTCATGCTCTCTCACACACACACGCTCACACACACTCACAAACAAACACTCACACACGCTCGCGCGCACACACACACACACACACACACACACACACACACACACACATGCTCACACACACACACACACACACGCACACACACACACACACACACACACACACACACACTCTCTCTCTCTCTCTCTCTCTCTCTCTCTCTCTCTCTCTCTCTCTCTCTCTCTCACACACACACACACGCTCTCTCACACACACACACACATGCTCTCACACACACACATGCTCTCACACACACACACGCTCACACACACACGCACACACACACGCTCTCTCTCTCACACACACACACACACACGCTCTCTCTCTCACACACACACACACACACACACACACACACACAAGCTCACACGCTCACACACACACACACACACTCTCACACACACTCACACACACGCACTCACACACGCTCTCTCTCACACACACACACGGACATGGACACGCACACACACTCACAAAAACGCTCACACACACACAAACACGCTCTCACACACACACAAAAACACACACACGTTCACACAGACACACACTCTGTCTCACACACACTCACATACACCGCACTCCAGCCCAGCTCGCTCTTCACTGTGCTAACTATGTGTGTGTGTGTGTGTGTGTGTGTGTGTCTGTAGCTGTACGTGGAGTATATCGTGAGGAACCCGCTGTGTGTGCTCGGCGAGACTCTTCAGAGCGATCTGTTCAACACCAAACTGGACTCGTTCATCAGAGCGCTGCCGTTCTTCAGCGTCAGAGCGGCGTGACATTAACACACTTCATCTTCTGTTTATATCTACACACACACACACACACACACACACACACCACTCACTCACTCAATCTCACACACACACACACACACACACACACACACACACACACACACCACTCACTCACTCAATCTCACACACACACACACACACACACACACACCACTCACTCACTCAATCTCACACACACACACACACACACACACACACCACTCACTCACTCAATCACTCACACACACACACACACACACACACACACACACACACACACACACACACACACTGACAAGCCTTGTGTTCAGTGCCACTGTAAAAATATTCTCTCACAAACTGAGCAAAATAAATTATTAATAAGTGTTTGTGTGAGAGTGTGCTTGTTTTTGTGAAATATCAGCATTACCCGTGTGTGTGTGTGTGTGTGTGACATATAAGGACACAAATGTGTATAATGCCATGGGTATGACACAGGTATTACAGGAGAGGGTGAAATATGAGGACATTACCCATGGCCCCACTTTACAAAAGGCTTATAAATCACACAGGAGGAGTTTTTATGAGAAAGTAAAAATGCAGAATGTTTCCTGTGATGGGTAGGTTTAGGGGCAGTGTGTGTGTGAGTGAGTGATGGGTAGGTTTAGGGGCAGGGGCAGTGTGTGTGTGTGTGTGTGTGCAGCATCTGTTGGAAGACATCATAAAAGAGGTAAGAGGTTAGGGAGAGTGTCTTACCGTCGCTTGCGTGAGACCCAGAAATGTTGAATATTCTGATCTAATATGATAATAGTATAGCGCTATATAAATAAAGTTGATTGATTGACTAGATAGTACACACTAGGTAGTGCACACTAGGTGAAGTACACTAGGTAGTGCACACTAGGTGAAGTACACTAGGTAGTGCACACTAGGTGAAGTACACTAGGTAGTGCACACTAGGTGAAGTACACTAAGTAGTGCACACTAGGTGAAGTACACTAGGTAGTGTACACTAGGTAGTGCACACTAGGTAGTGCACACTAGGTGAAGTACACTAGGTAGTGTACACTAGGTGAAGTACACTAGGTAGTGCACACTAGGTGAAGTACACTAGGTAGTGCACACTAGGTCAGTGGTTTTCAAAGTTTTTTAAGAGCGACCCTCTTTTTTGTTGTTGTCGCGACCATAGGCCTATCCATTTACATTGAAATAAATCATGCCAAGCATTGGCCATTTGACTGTATTCTCCATCAAACCAGTAGATGCCACAAGCTCAGCACTTTTCCACACAACCTCATTTGATCCTTGATGCGTTTGGAACACAAAGTTGATTCTTCAATAATAGCTAAGCCTATAGACCCCTTCAGTGTTTGTAAACGTCATAGTTGCGCGCGCAGCATGGGGTCAGAAAAGCAACGCGATCTCCTGTAGTCATAGACAGTCTGCAGCATGCCACAGGTCAAATGACCAGATATCAAACTTCACCGAACTATTGAATCAGTCTACAGTTTACAGAAAACATTTTGCTTACTTATGGCTTAACTATACCGTCATTGTCACAATGTTGGCGCCAGCCTGCGGCTAACTACTAACGATAAATTACCACTTTTTTTTTTTTAACCTTGGCTTAAGTCAGGTAATGGACCAGCTTATAGGTTCACTACAAAGGGCAAGTATTTATAAGGCACATATAAAACACAGACAATGACTATAAACATTACAATTTATATTGTTTGCTAGCCTGGAGAGTATTATGAAGCTGCAGACTCGGAGCCAGCATCCACAGTCCCGCACTCAGAGTCCCGCATTCTCAGACCCCTCGTTTTTAAGAAACAGCGCCTCCTGCTGATCTGAAGACCGTACAACATCCTTATCCAAATAAGATGTATTATTACGGTGTCGTTTCATTTAAAGTTTTCCAAATAAATCTAAACAAATTAATGATTTTGCAAACATCTTTGCATTCCCTAAAAATGTAATTGTTTTCTCTGACTAAGAAAGTACCCAGTAGTTTTTGTTTTTTTGTTTATTTAAATAAAAGAAAATTACTGATGGAAGATATACAATTACAGATTGAAATATACTTTGACAAATGTTATGTGATATTATATTGCTACAATGTTTTTTTTAAATTCCAGTTCCAATGTTTCTTTCAGGTCAACCTATGCTAATGGACTAATTAACATATTATACATTGCTAGCATTAAAAAACCTGTTGATATCTGGAATACAAAGCAAAACTCAAACAAGAATAGACAAAACACCAATAATAAACAAATCTGTAGGCTACAATTCAAAAATGGTATTACAGTAGTATTTACAGTAGTTATTATTTTACCTTATGCAATTGAAGATGCAAAGTACAGTCACTAACACAATTCTTTCTTCCTTTTTTCTTTGCGTTGTCCTGTTTACCGCAATATGATGTTCAGGTGATAGTTAAAGTACAGACTCGTTTATTATTGGTGTTTTGTCTATTCTTGTGTGAGTTATGCTTTGCATTCCAGATATAAAAAAATATGGTTTTGTAATGTTAGCCTTGCGTATTATATGTTAATTAGACCATTAGCATGTGAACCTGAAAGAAACATTGAACAAAAAAAAAGAATTGTAGCGATATATCACATCATATTTTTCAGAGGATAGTTCAGTCTGTAATTGTATTTTGTCCATCAGTCATTTTCTTTCAATTGCCCACACTCTTTATTAAATAAAGAAATAAATCTACTGCGTACTTAGTCAGAGAAAACAATGACATCTTTTGGGAATGCAAAGATGTTTGCAAAAGCGTTATTTTGTGTAAATTTATTTTTAAATGAAACGATAACGTAATATTGCATCTTATTTGGATAAGGGTGTTGTACGGTCTTCAGAACAGCAGGAGGCGCTGTTTTTTAAAAACGAGGGGTCTGAGAATGCGGGACTCTGAGTGCGGGACTGTGGATGCAGGCTCCGAGTCTGCAGCTTCATAATGTTGAGCCTGGATGCCAGCCGAATTTAGCCCCGCCCACAACATTTTTAGGTCGGGCAATTCGGTCTGGCATTGCTCCATAGAGGATTAATTATCTCCGAACAGAAACTGTTCTGACCAATGAAATCATCAGGGCGGGCTTTAGCCGATGACGGACAGATGATCAACAGTACCGTAATCATCACGTCATCAAAGGGGCTTGGGTTATATTTGTTTGAATCATAAACGGAGAGCTGGTTTGTATCTGCATCACCTTCACAATTAATCTCAAAGATGATGATAATAATAATAATAATTCATTACATTTATATAGCGCTTTTCTAGGCACTCAAAGCGCTTTACATGGAAGGGGGGAATCTCCTCAACCACCACCAATGTGCAGCATCCACTTGGATGATGCGACGGCAGCCATATTGCGCCAGAACGCTCACCACACACCAGCTGATTGGTGGAGAGGAGACCGAGTGATGAAGCCAATCAGGATAGGGGGAAGATTAGGAGGCCATGATGGACAGAGGCCAGTGGACAAATTTGGCCAGGATGCCGGGGTTACACCCCTACTCTTTATCGAAGGACATCCTGGGATTTTTAACGACCACAGAGAGTCAGGACCTCGGTTTAACGTCTCATCCGAAGGACGGTGCTCTTTGTCAGTATAGTGTCCCCATCACTATACTGGGGCGTTAGGACCCACACAGACCACAGGGTGAGCGCCCCCTGCTGGCCTCACTAACACCTCTACCAGCAGCTACCTGGTTTTCCCAGTCGGTCTCCCATCCAGGTACTGACCAGGCTCGGCCTTGCTTAGCTTCAGTGGGAAACCAGTCTTGGGCTGCAGGGTGATATAGCTGCTGGTTAAGCATCATGTTCAACCCGCATCATGTTGGGTAAGTACTCTGTGTATCAATAAATTATTTAATTTTTTTACAACACCGGCAAAGATTGTTTATTTCAGTGCGCGTGCAGACAGGGTTGCCAAGTTTTTACAACAAAACCCGCCAACTACTAGCCCGCAAACAACAGCTTCTCGGGGGGTTCTCCGGGGGAAAATGGTGTTTGGGGGGTAAATGTGTGTTATTTTGGCAAGGTTGCTGCTAAAATTCGCACTCATGGGTCTATATATCACATAATAGTCGCTTCAACCCGCGGACATAGAAAACAACCGGCGGGGGAAAAAACACGGACTTGGCAACACAGTGCAGTTGAGCTCTGTTGACTTTTGGCGTTGCTTCGTTGCTCTGATTGGTTGTAGGTCTGTCCAATCGAGGTCTTTCCTGGTTGGGTTAAAACGCCCCATAATCACAGCCCAATGGAGCATCAGACTCATATTCACACTAGAGCTGAGGATGACCACGGCAGGCTAATTGTTTGCTAGATTAAATGAAAATACAAAAGCATCATTAGCCAAAAGCATTATTAGATTCATTGTTATCAACATATCAACGTTCTAGTCTGTGTTTCCCAAAATCATCGTTCGAACGAACATTCATAAACATCATCGCAAACTTGTGTGGTGGCAGCGATAGCTCTCGACCTGTGCAGCAGATTTTCTTGTTTGCATGACATGTGGAGTTAATAAATCCTTATCTTGAGCAAAATGAAGCAAGCTGACATTCAGTACGATCATTTATTTTATTTTGAATTCATACAAATGTCATTCATGTCTTTTAGTTTGTCAAGCACCTTTTTTGAAGAGAGCATGTGCAAACATTAAGAATTACGAGTTTATGAACGAATCTGGAAATGAAGCAAAATAACGAAAAAAAAAGAGAATTAGTCCTCTAGATTTGATGGATGAGTGCGGCGCGGGTCGCGGGTCTAGATTCGATGGATGAGTGCGGCGCGGGTCGCGGGTCTAGATTTGATGGATGAGTGCGGCGCGGGTCGCGGGTCTAGATTCGATGGATGAGTGTGGCCACGGGTCTAGATTCGATGGATGAGTGTGGCCACGGGTCTAGATTTGATGGATGAGTACTGCCGCGGGTCTAGATTTGATGGATGAGTGCGGCCGCGGGTCTAGATTTAATGAATGAGTGCGCCGCGGGTCGCGGGTCTAGATTTGATGGATGAGTGTGGCCACGGGTCTAGATTTGATGGATGAGTGCGCCGCGGGTCGCGGGTCTAGATTTGATGGATGAGTACTGCCGCGGGTCGCGGGGTCTAGATTCGATGGATGAGTGTGGCCACGGGTCTAGATTTGATAGATGAGTACTGCCGCGGGTCTAGATTTGATGGATGAGTGCGGCCGCGGGTCTAGATTTAATGAATGAGTGCGCCGCGGGTCGCGGGTCTAGATTGGATGGATGAGTGCGCCGCGGGTCTAGATTTGATGGATGAGTGCGGCCGCGGGTCTAGATTTAATGAATGAGTGCGGCGCGGGTCGCGGGTCTAGATTGGATGGATGAGTGCGCCGCGGGTCGCGGGTCTAGATTTGATGGATGAGTACTGCCGCGGGTCGCGGGTCTAGATTCGATGGATGAGTGCAGCGCGGGTCGCGGGTCTAGATTCGATGGATGAGTGCAGCGCGGGTCGAGATTCGATGGATGAGTGCGGCCGCGGGTCGAGATTCAATGGATGAGTGCGGCGCGGGTCGCGGGTCTAGATTCGATGGATGAGTGCGCCGCGGGTCGCGGGTCTAGATTTGATGGATGAGTGCGGCGCGGGTCGCGGGTCTAGATTCGATGGATGAGTGCAGCACGGGTCGCGGGTCTAGATTCGATGGATGAGTGCGCCGCGGGTCGCGGGTCTAGATTTGATGGATGAGTGCGTCGCCGGTCGCGGGTCTAGATTTGATGGATGAGTGCGGCCGTGGGTCTAGATTTGATGGATGAGTGCAGCGCGGGTCGCGGGTCTAGATTCGATGAATGAGTGCGCTGCGGGTCGCGGGTCTAGATTTGATGGATGAGTGCGGCGCGGGTCGCGGGTCTAGATTCGATGGATGAGTGCGGCGTGGGTCGCGGGTCTAGATTCGATGGATGAGTGCGGCCGCGGGTCGCGGGTCTAGATTCCATGGATGAGTGCGGCGCGGGTCGCGGGTCTAGATTTGATGGATGAGTGCGCTGCGGGTCTAGATTTGATGGATGAGTGCGGCGCGGGTCGCGGGTCTAGATTCGATGGATGAGTGCGGCGTGGGTCGCGGGTCTAGATTCGATGGATGAGTGCGGCCGCGGGTCGCGGGTCTAGATTCGATGGATGAGTGCGGCGCGGGTCTAGATTTGATGGATGAGTGCGGCGCGGGTCGCGGGTCTAGATTCAATGGATGAGTGCAGCGCGGGTCACGGGTCTAGATTTGATGGATGAGTGCGGCGCGGGTCGCGGGTCTAGATTCGATGGATGAGTGCGGCCGCGGGTCGCGGGTCTAGATTCGATGGATGAGTGCGGCACGGGTCTAGATTTGATGGATGAGTGCGGCGCGGGTCTAGATTCAATGGATGAGTGCAGCGCGGGTCACGGGTCTAGATTTGATGGATGAGTGCAGCGCGGGTCACAGGGCTAGATTCGATGGATGAGTACGGCCGCGGGTCGCGGGTCTAAATTTGATGGATGAGTGCGGCGCGGGTCGCGGGTCTAGATTTGATGGATGAGTGCGGCCGCGGGTCACGGGTCTAGATTTGATGGATGAGTGCGGCCGCGGGTCACGGGTCTAGATTTGATGGATGAGTGCGGCGCGGGTCGCGGGTCTAGATTGGATGGATGAGTGCGGCGCGGGTCGCGGGTCTAGATTTGATGGATGAGTGCGGCCGCGGGTCACGGGTCTAGATTTGATGGATGAGTGCGGCCGCGGGTCACAGGGCTAGATTTGATGGATGAGTGCGGCGCGGGTCGCGGGTCTAGATTGGATGGATGAGTGCGGCGCGGGTCGCGGGTCTAGATTGGATGGATGAGTGCGCCGCGGGTCGCGGGTCTAGATTCGATGGATGAGTGCGGAAGCGGGTCGCGGGTCTAGATTGGATGGATGAGTGCGGCGCGGGTCTCGGGTCTAGATTGGATGGATGAGTGCGGTGCGGGTCGCGGGTCTAGATTTGATGGATGAGTGCGGCCGCGGGTCTAGATTTAATGGATGAGTGCGGCGCGGGTCGCTGGTCTAGATTCGATGGATGAGTGCGGCCGCGGGTCGCGGGTCGCGGGTCTAGATTTGATGGATGAGTGCGAGGCGGGTCGCGGGTCTAGATTTGATGGATGAGTTCAGCGCGGGTCGCGGGTCTAGATTTGATGGATGAGTGTGGCGCGGGTCGCGGGTCTAGATTTGATGGATGAGTGTGGCGCGGGTCGCGGGTCTAGATTTGATGGATGAGTGCGGCGCGGGTCTAGATTCGATGGATGAGTGCGGCACGGGTCGCGGGTCTAGATTCGATGGATGAGTGCGGCGCGGGTCGTGGGTCTAGATTTGATGGATGAGTGCGGCACGGGTCGCGGGTCGCGGGTCTAGATTTGATGGATGAGTGCGGCGCGGGTCGCGGGTCTAGATTCGATGGATGAGTGCGGCGCGGTTTGCGGGTCTAGATTCGATGAATGAGTGCGCCGCGGGTCGCGGGTCTAGATTCGATGGATGAGTGCAGCGCCGGTCGCGGGTCTAGATTTGATGGAAGTGTGCGGCCGCGGGTCGCGGGTCTAGATTTGATGGATGAGTGCGGCGCGGGTCGCGGGTCTAGATATGATGGATGAGTGCGGCGCGGGTCGCGGGTCTAGTTTTGATGGATGAGTGCGGCGCGGGTCGTGGGTCTAGATTCGATGGATGAGTGCGGCTGCGGGTCGCGTCGAGAACATTTAAAAAATGGTTCGCCAGGTAGTAAGGAAAATGGAGTTACATTTTCCTTAAGTCTCACGACCCCCAGGGTTTAAAAAAGTGTGTAGTACACACTAGGTGAAGTACACTAGGTAGTGCACACTAGGTGAAGTACACTAGGTAGTGCACACTAGGTGAAGTACACTAGGTAGTACACACTAGGTGAAGTATTACGGGGTGAGGAATCACACAACAAGAGTTCTTCAATAAAGGCCCCAAAGTGTGAGTTTATTGAGAAGTGTGGGGCCTTCTTCTACGAACGGGAGCCAAAAAAAACACCAATTCATGCAGTGGCACCCAAATAAGGGGCACATGGACACTGCCTTTTCTATGCAAATCAAGCACTCATAAGACTTGAAAGGTAGATGAATGTGTGCGGTTGAGTTTGCCTAGTACAGCAGAGATATTTTAATCCATGAAAATGTATATTAAATGTGAAATATCATCTATACCACTATGTCTGCGGACCGGTTATCTGGCGGCGCTCAATAATTGGGAAGAGGCATGTCTTTATGTTTTTGGCTCCTGTTCAGCTCTGGAAGGCTCTAGGACCACCACACTTGCACTACTGTCTATGTCTCAGTGCCCCTTATCAGAATCCAGAGTTTCGAGAAGATCTGAAATACATGTTTTTCCGACACAAAAAATATATAAGGGGTACCCCTTTGGGTTTTTTGGGGTGACAATTTTGAGTTTCTCAAAAGTTAGATGAATGTGTGCGGTTGAGTTTGCCTAGTACAGCAGAGGTGTTTTAATCCCTGAAAATGTATATTAAATGTGAAATATCATGTATACCACTATGTCTGTGGACCGGTTATCTGGCGGCGCTCAATAATTGGGAAGAGGCATATCTTTATGTTTTTGGCTCCTGTTCAGCTCTGGAAGGCTCTAGGACCACCACACTTGCACTACTGTCTACGTCTCAGTGCCCCCTTTCAGAATCCAGAGTTTCGAGAAGATCTGAAATACATGTTTTTCCGACACAAAAAATATATAAGGGGTACGTACCCCTTTGGGTTTTTTGGCGTGACAATTTTGAGTTTCTCTGATCTTCTCGAATCTCTGGATTCCCATAGGGGGCACGGAAGCGTACACTGGAGTGCAAGTCTGGTGGCCCTAGAGCCCTCAGGAGCTGAACAGGAGCCGAAACACAAAGTCATCCCATTTCCAATTTATGCAGTGGCGCCCAAATAAGGGGCCCATGGACACTGCTTTTTCTATGCAAATTAAGCACTCATATTACTGAAAAGTTAGATGAATGTGTGCGGTTGAGTTTGCCTAGTACAGCAGTGCTGTTTTAATCCATGAAAATGTATATTAAATGTGAAATATCATCTATAAAGACTATGTCTGCGGACTGGTTTTTTGGCGGTGCTCAATAATTGGGAAGAGGCATGTCTTTATGTTTTTGGCTCCTGTTCAGCTCTGGAAGGCTCTAGGACCACCACACTTGTACTACTGTCTACGTCTCAGTGCCCCCTATAAGAATCCAGAGTTTCGAGAAGATCTGAAATACATGTTTTTCTGACACAAAAAATATATAAGGGGTACCCCTTTGGGTTTTTTGGGGTGACAATTTTGAGTTTCTCAAAAGTTAGATGAATGTGTGCGGTTGAGTTTGCCTAGTACAGCAGAGGTGTTTTAATCCCTGAAAATGTATATTAAATGTGAAATATCATCTATACCACTATGTCTGCGGATCGGTTATCTGGCGGCGCTCTATAATCGGGAAGAGGCATGTCTTTATGTTTTTGGCTCCTGTTCAGCTCTGGAAGGCTCTAGGACCACCACACTTGCACTACTGTCTACGTCTCAGTGCCCCCTTTCAGAATCCAGAGTTTCGAGAAGAACTGAAATACATGTTTTTCCGACACAAAAAATATATAAGGGGTACCCCTTTGGGTTTTTTGGCGTGACAATTTTGAGTTTCTCTGATCTTCTCGAATCTCTGGATTCCCATAGGGGGCACGGAAGCGTACACTGGAGCGAAAGTCTGGTGGCCCTAGAGCCCTCAGGAGCTGAACAGGAGCCGAAAAACAAAGTCATCCCATTTCCAATTTATGCAGTGGCGCCCAAATAAGGGGCCCATGGACACTGCTTTTTCTATGCAAATTAAGCACTCATATTACTCAAAAGTTAGATGAATGTGTGCGGTTGAGTTTGCCTAGTACAGCAGTGGTGTTTTAATCCATGAAAATGTATATTAAATGTGAAATATCATCTATAAAGACTATGTCTGCGGACCGGTTATTTGGCGGTGCTCAATAATTGGGAAGAGGCATGTCTATATGTTATTGGCTCCTGTTAAGCTCTGGAAGGCTCTAGGACCACCACACTTGCACTACTGTCTACGTCTCAGTGCCCCTTATCAGAATCCAGAGTTTCGAGAAGATCTGAAATACATGTTTTTCCGACACAAAAAATATATGAGGGGTACCCCTTTGGGTTTTTTGGGGTGACAATTTTGAGTTTCTCAAAAGTTAGATGAATGTGTGCGGTTGAGTTTGCTTAGTACAGCAGAGGTGTTTTAATCCCTGAAAATGTATATTAAATGTGAAATATCATGTATACCACTATGTCTGCGGACCGGTTATCTGGCGGCGCTCAATAATTGGGAAGAGGCATGTCTTTATGTTTTTGGCTCCTGTTCAGCTCTGGAAGGCTCTAGGACCACCACACTTGCACTACTGTCTACGTCTCAGTGCCCCTTTCAGAATCCAGAGTTTCAAGAAGATCTGAAATACATGTTTTTCTGACACAAAAAATATATAAGGGGTACCCCTTTGGGTTTTTTGGGGTGACAATTTTGAGTTTCTCAAAAGTTAGATGAATGTGTGCGTTGAGTTTGCCTAGTACAGCAGAGGTGTTTTAATCCATGAAAATGTATATTAAATGTGAAATATCATCTATACCACTATGTCTGCGGACAGGTTATCTGGCGGCGCTGAATAATTGGGAAGAGGCATGTCTTTATGTTTTTGGCTCCTGTTCAGCTCTGGAAGGCTCTAGGACCACCACACTTGCACTACTGTCTACGTCTCAGTGCCCCCTTTCAGAATCCAGAGTTTCGAGAAGATCTGAAATACATGTTTTTCCGACACAAAAAATATATAAGGGGTACATAAAAACCCTTTGGGTTTTTTGGCGTGACAATTTTGAGTTTCTCTGATCTTCTCGAATCTCTGGATTCCCATAGGGGGCACGGAAGCGTACACTGGAGTGAAAGTCTGGTGGCCCTAGAGCCCTCAGGAGCTGAACAGGAGCCGAAACACAAAGTCATCCCATTTCCAATTTATGCAGTGGTGCCCAAATAAGGGGCCCATGGACACTGCTTTTTCTATGCAAATTAAGCACTCATATTACTCAAAAGTTAGATGAATGTGTGCGGTTGAGTTTGCCTAGTACAGCAGTGGTGTTTTAATCCATGAAAATGTATATTAAATGTGAAATATCATCTATAAAGTCTATGTCTGCGGACTGTTTTTTTTGGCCGTGCTCAATAATTGGGAAGAGGCATGTCTTTATGTTTTTGGCTCCTGTTCAGCTCTGGAAGGCTCTAGGACCACCACACTTGCACTACTGTCTACGTCTCAGTGCCCCTTATCAGAATCCAGAGTTTCGAGAAGATCTGAAATACATGTTTTTCCGACACAAAAAATATATAAGGGGTACCCCTTTGGGTTTTTTGGGGTGACAATTTTGAGTTTCTCAAAAGTTAGATGAATGTGTGCGGTTGAGTTTGCCTAGTACAGCAGAGGTGTTTTAATCCCTGAAAATGTATATTAAATGTGAAATATCATCTATACCACTATGTCTGCGGACCGGTTATCTGGCGGCGCTCAATAATTGGGAAGAGGCATGTCTTTATGTTTTTGGCTCCTGTTCAGCTCTGGAAGGCTCTAGGACCACCACACTTGCACTACTGTCTACGTCTCAGTGCCCCCTTTCAGAATCCAGAGTTTCGAGAAGATCTGAAATACATGTTTTTCTGACACAAAAAATATATAAGGGGTACCCCTTTGGGTTTTTTGGGGTGACAATTTTGAGTTTCTCAAAAGTTAGATGAATGTGTGCGGTTGAGTTTGCCTAGTACAGCAGAGGTGTTTTAATCCATGAAAATGTATATTAAATGTGAAATATCATCTATACCACTATGTCTGCGGACAGGTTATCTGGCGGCGCTGAATAATTGGGAAGAGGCATGTCTTTATGTTTTTGGCTCCTGTTCAGCTCTGGAAGGCTCTAGGACCACCACACTTGCACTACTGTCTACGTCTCAGTGCCCCCTTTCAGAATCCAGAGTTTCGAGAAGATCTGAAATACATGTTTTTCCGACACAAAAAATATATAAGGGGTACCCCTTTGGGTTTTTTGGCGTGACAATTTTGAGTTTCTCTGATCTTCTCGAATCTCTGGATTCCCATAGGGGGCACGGAAGCGTACACTGGAGCGAAAGTCTGGTGGCCCTAGAGCCCTCAGGAGCTGAACAGGAGCCGAAACACAAAGTCATCCCATTTCCAATTTATGCAGTGGTGCCCAAATAAGGGGCCCATGGACACTGCTTTTTCTATGCAAATTAAGCACTCATATTACTCAAAAGTTAGATGAATGTGTGCGGTTGAGTTTGCCTAGTACAGCAGTGGTGTTTTAATCCATGAAAATGTATATTAAATGTGAAATATCATCTATAAAGTCTATGTCTGCGGACTGTTTTTTTTGGCCGTGCTCAATAATTGGGAAGAGGCATGTCTTTATGTTTTTGGCTCCTGTTCAGCTCTGGAAGGCTCTAGGACCACCACACTTGCACTACTGTCTACGTCTCAGTGCCCCCTTTCAGAATCCAGAGTTTCGAGAAGATCTGAAATACATGTTTTTCTGACACAAAAAATATATAAGGGGTACCCCTTTGGGTTTTTTGGGGTGACAATTTTGAGTTTCTCAAAAGTTAGATGAATGTGTGCGGTTGAGTTTGCCTAGTACAGCAGAGGTGTTTTAATCCCTGAAAATGTATATTAAATGTGAAATATCATCTATACCACTATGTCTGCGGATCGGTTATCTGGCGGCGCTCTATAATTGGGAAGAGGCATGTCTTTATGTTTTTGGCTCCTGTTCAGCTCTGGAAGGCTCTAGGACCACCACACTTGCACTACTGTCTACGTCTCAGTGCCCCTTATCAGAATCCAGAGTTTCGAGAAGATCTGAAATACATGTTTTTCCGACACAAAAAAATATATAAGTGGTACCCCTTTGGGTTTTTTGGGGTGACATTTTTGAGTTTCTCAAAAGTTAGATGAATGTGTGCGGTTGAGTTTGCCTAGTACAGCAGTGGTGTTTTAATCCATGAAAATGTATATTAAATGTGAAATATCATCTATAAAGACTATGTCTGCGGACTGTTTTTTTTTGGCCGTGCTCAATAATTGGGAAGAGGCATGTCTTTATGTTTTTGGCTCCTGTTCAGCTCTGGAAGGCTCTAGGACCACCACACTTGCAATACTGTCTACGTCTCAGTGCCCCTTATCAGAATCCAGAGTTTCGAGAAGATCTGAAATACATGTTTTTCCGACACAAAAATATATAAGGGGTACCCCTTTGGGTTTTTTGGGGTGACAATTTTGAGTTTCTCAAAAGTTAGATGAATGTGTGCGGTTGAGTTTGCCTAGTACAGCAGAGGTGTTTTAATCCATGAAAATGTATATTAAATGTGAAATATCATCTATACCACTATGTCTGCGGACAGGTTATCTGGCGGCGCTCAATAATTGGGAAGAGGCATGTCTTTATGTTTTTGGCTCCTGTTCAGCTCTGGAAGGCTCTAGGACCACCACACTTGCACTACTGTCTACGTCTCAGTGCCCCTTATCAGAATCCAGAGTTTCGAGAAGATCTGAAATACATGTTTTTCCGACACAAAAAATATATAAGGGGTACCCCTTTGGGTTTTTTGGGGTGACAATTTTGAGTTTCTCAAAAGTTAGATGAATGTGTGCGGTTGAGTTTGCCTAGTACAGCAGAGGTGTTTTAATCCATGAAAATGTATATTAAATGTGAAATATCATCTATACCACTATGTCTGCGGACAGGTTAGCTG
The DNA here is from genome assembly GCF_024679245.1 of Pseudorasbora parva. NCBI lineage: Eukaryota > Metazoa > Chordata > Actinopteri > Cypriniformes > Gobionidae > Pseudorasbora > Pseudorasbora parva. The sequence continues at coordinate 827,976 of NC_090177.1, read as the reverse complement.
GCGGCGCTCAATAATTGGGAAGAGGCATGTCTTTATGTTTTTGGCTCCTGTTCAGCTCTGGAAGGCTCTAGGACCACCACACTTGCACTACTGTCTATGTCTCAGTGCCCCTTATCAGAATCCAGAGTTTCGAGAAGATCTGAAATACATGTTTTTCCGACACAAAAAATATATAAGGGGTACCCCTTTGGGTTTTTTGGCGTGACAATTTTGAGTTTCTCTGATCTTCTCGAATCTCTGGATTCCCATAGGGGGCACGGAAGCGTACACTGGAGCGAAAGTCTAGTGGCCCTAGAGCCCTCAGGAGCTGAACAGGAGCCGAAACACAAAGTCATCCCATTTCCAATTTATGCAGTGGCGCCCAAATAAGGGGCCCATGGACACTGCTTTTTCTATGCCATTAAGCACTCATATTACTCAAAAGTTAGATGAATGTGTGCGGTTGAGTTTGCCTAGTACAGCAGTGGTGTTTTAATCCATGAAAATGTATATTAAATGTGAAATATCATCTATAAAGACTATGTCTGCGGACCGGTTATTTGGCGGTGCTCAATAATTGGGAAGAGGCATGTCTTTATGTTATTGGCTCCTGTTCAGCTCTGGAAGGCTCTAGGACCACCACACTTGCACTACTGTCTATGTCTCAGTGCCCCTTATCAGAATCCAGAGTTTCGAGAAGAACTGAAATACATGTTTTTCCGACACAAAAAATATATAAGGGGTACCCCTTTGGGTTTTTTGGCGTGACAATTTTGAGTTTCTCTGATCTTCTCGAATCTCTGGATTCCCATAGGGGGCACGGAAGCGTACACTGGAGCGAAAGTCTGGTGGCCCTAGAGCCCTCAGGAGCTGAACAGGAGCCGAAAAACAAAGTCATCCCATTTCCAATTTATGCAGTGGCGCCCAAATAAGGGGCCCATGGACACTGCTTTTTCTATGCAAATTAAGCACTCATATTACTCAAAAGTTAGATGAATGTGTGCGGTTGAGTTTGCCTAGTACAGCAGTGGTGTTTTAATCCATGAAAATGTATATTAAATGTGAAATATAATCTATAAAGACTATGTCTGCGGACCGGTTATTTGGCGGTGCTCAATAATTGGGAAGAGGCATGTCTATATGTTATTGGCTCCTGTTCAGCTCTGGAAGGCTCTAGGACCACCACACTTGCACTACTGTCTACGTCTCAGTGCCCCTTATCAGAATCCAGAGTTTCGAGAAGATCTGAAATACATGTTTTCCGACACAAAAAATATATAAGGGGTACCCCTTTGGGTTTTTTGGGGTGACAATTTTGAGTTTCTCAAAAGTTAGATGAATGTGTGCGGTTGAGTTTGCCTAGTACAGCAGAGGTGTTTTAATCCCTGAAAATGTATATTAAATGTGAAATATCATCTATACCACTATGTCTGCGGACCGGTTATCTGGCGGCACTCAATAATTGGGAAGAGGCATGTCTTTATGTTTTTGGCTCCTGTTCAGCTCTGGAAGGCTCTAGGACCACCACACTTGCACTACTGTCTACGTCTCAGTGCCCCCTTTCAGAATCCAGAGTTTCGAGAAGATCTGAAATACATGTTTTTCTGACACAAAAAATATATAAGGGGTACCCCTTTGGGTTTTTTGGGGTGACAATTTTGAGTTTCTCAAAAGTTAGATGAATGTGTGCGGTTGAGTTTGCCTATTACAGCAGTGGTGTTTTAATCCATGAAAATGTATATTAAATGTGAAATATCATCTATAAAAACTATGTCTGCGGACCGGTAATTTGGCGGTGCTCAATAATTGGGAAGAGGCATGTCTTTATGTTATTGGCTCCTGTTCAGCTCTGGAAGGCTCTAGGACCACCACACTTGCACTACTGTCTATGTCTCAGTGCCCCTTATCAGAATCCAGAGTTTCGAGAAGATCTGAAATACATGTTTTTCCGACACAAAAAATATATAAGGGGTACCCCTTTGGGTTTTTTGGGGTGACAATTTTGAGTTTCTCAAAAGTTAGATGAATGTGTGCGGTTGAGTTTGCCTAGTACAGCAGAGGTGTTTTAATCCATGAAAATGTATATTAAATGTGAAATATCATCTATACCACTATGTCTGCTGACCGGTTATCTGGCGGCGCTCAATAATTGGGAAGAGGCATGTCTTTATGTTTTTGGCTCCTGTTCAGCTCTGGAAGGCTCTAGGACCACCACACTTGCACTACTGTCTACGTCTCAGTGCCCCTTATCAGAATCCAGAGTTTCGAGAAGATCTGAAATACATGTTTTTCCGACACAAAAAAATATATAAGGGGTACCCCTTTGGGTTTTTTGGGGTGACATTTTTGAGTTTCTCAAAAGTTAGATGAATGTGTGCGGTTGAGTTTGCCTAGTACAGCAGTGGTGTTTTAATCCATGAAAATGTATATTAAATGTGAAATATCATCTATAAAGACTATGTCTGCGGACTGTTTTTTTTGGCCGTGCTCAATAATTGGGAAGAGGCATGTCTTTATGTTTTTGGCTCCTGTTCAGCTCTGGAAGGCTCTAGGACCACCACACTTGCACTACTGTCTACGTCTCAGTGCCCCCTTTCAGAATCCAGAGTTTCGAGAAGATCTGAAATACATGTTTTTCCGACACAAAAAATATATAAGGGGTACCCCTTTGGGTTTTTTGGCGTGACAATTTTGAGTTTCTCTGATCTTCTCGAATCTCTGGATTCCCATAGGGGGCACGGAAGCGTACACTGGAGCGAAAGTCTAGTGGCCCTAGAGCCCTCAGGAGCTGAACAGGAGCCGAAACACAAAGTCATCCCATTTCCAATTTATGCAGTGGCGCCCAAATAAGGGGCCCATGGACACTGCTTTTTCTATGCAAATTAAGCACTCATATTACTCAAAAGTTAGATGAATGTGTGCGGTTGAGTTTGCCTAGTACAGCAGTGGTGTTTAAATCCATGAAAATGTATATTAAATGTGAAATATCATCTATAAAGACTATGTCTGCGGACCGGTTATTTGGCCGTGCTCAATAATTGGGAAGAGGCATGTCTTTATGTTATTGGCTCCTGTTCAGCTCTGGAAGGCTCTAGGACCACCACACTTGCACTACTGTCTATGTCTCAGTGCCCCTTATCAGAATCCAGAGTTTCGAGAAGATCTGAAATACATGTTTTTCCGACACAAAAAATATATAAGGGGTACCCCTTTGGGTTTTTTGGGGTGACAATTTTGAGTTTCTCAAAAGTTAGATGAATGTGTGCGGTTGAGTTTGCCTAGTACAGCAGTGGTGTTTTAATCCATGAAAATGTATATTAAATGTGAAATATCATCTATAAAGACTATGTCTGCGGACAGTTTTTTTTGGCCGTGCTCAATAATTGGGAAGAGGCATGTCTTTATGTTTTTGGCTCCTGTTCAGCTCTGGAAGGCTCTAGGACCACCACACTTGCACTACTGTCTATGTCTCAGTGCCCCTTATCAGAATCCAGAGTTTCGAGAAGATCTGAAATACATGTTTTTCCGACACAAAAATATATAAGGGGTACCCCTTTGGGTTTTTTGGGGTGACAATTTTGAGTTTCTCAAAGGTTAGATGAATGTATCCGGTTGAGTTTGCCTAGTACAGCAGAGGTGTTTTAATCCATGAAAATGTATATTAAATGTGAAATATCATCTATACCACTATGTCTGCTGACCGGTTATCTGGCGGCGCTCAATAATTGGGAAGAGGCATGTCTTTATGTTTTTGGCTCCTGTTCAGCTCTGGAAGGCTCTAGGACCACCACACTTGCACTACTGTCTACGTCTCAGTGCCCCTTATCAGAATCCAGAGTTTCGAGAAGATCTGAAATACATGTTTTTCCGGCACAAAAAAATATATGAGGGGTACCCCTTTGGGTTTTTTGGGGTGACATTTTTGAGTTTCTCAAAAGTTAGATGAATGTGTGCGGTTGAGTTTGCCTAGTACAGCAGTGGTGTTTTAATCCATGAAAATGTATATTAAATGTGAAATATCATCTATAAAGACTATGTCTGCGGACTGTTTTTTTTGGCCGTGCTCAATAATTGGGAAGAGGCATGTCTTTATGTTTTTGGCTCCTGTTCAGCTCTGGAAGGCTCTAGGACCACCACACTTGCACTACTGTCTACGTCTCAGTGCCCCCTTTCAGAATCCAGAGTTTCGAGAAGATCTGAAATACATGTTTTTCCGACACAAAAAATATATAAGGGGTACCCCTTTGGGTTTTTTGGCGTGACAATTTTGAGTTTCTCTGATCTTCTCGAATCTCTGGATTCCCATAGGGGGCACGGAAGCGTACACTGGAGCGAAAGTCTAGTGGCCCTAGAGCCCTCAGGAGCTGAACAGGAGCCGAAACACAAAGTCATCCCATTTCCAATTTATGCAGTGGCGCCCAAATAAGGGGCCCATGGACACTGCTTTTTCTATGCAAATTAAGCACTCATATTACTCAAAAGTTAGATGAATGTGTGCGGTTGAGTTTGCCTAGTACAGCAGTGGTGTTTTAATCCATGAAAATGTATATTAAATGTGAAATATCATCTATAAAGACTATGTCTGCGGACTGTTTTTTTTGGCCGTGCTCAATAATTGGGAAGAGGCATGTCTTTATGTTTTTGGCTCCTGTTCAGCTCTGGAAGGCTCTAGGACCACCACACTTGCACTACTGTCTATGTCTCAGTGCCCCTTATGAGAATCCAGAGTTTCGAGAAGATCTGAAATACATGTTTTTCCGACACAAAAAATATATAAGGGGTACCCCTTTGGGTTTTTTGGGGTGACAATTTTGAGTTTCTCAAAAGTTAGATGAATGTATGCGGTTGAGTTTGCCTAGTACAGCAGAGGTGTTTTAATCCATGAAAATGTATATTAAATGTGAAATATCATCTATACCACTATGTCTGCTGACCGGTTATCTGGCGGCGCTCAATAATTGGGAAGAGGCATGTCTTTATGTTTTTGGCTCCTGTTCAGCTCTGGAAGGCTCTAGGACCACCACACTTGCACTACTGTCTACGTCTCAGTGCCCCCTTTCAGAATCCAGAGTTTCGAGAAGAACTGAAATACATGTTTTTCCGACACAAAAAATATATAAGGGGTACCCCTTTGGGTTTTTTGGCGTGACAATTTTGAGTTTCTCTGATCTTCTCGAATCTCTGGATTCCCATAGGGGGCACGGAAGCGTACACTGGAGCGAAAGTCTGGTGGCCCTAGAGCCCTCAGGAGCTGAACAGGAGCCGAAAAACAAAGTCATCCCATTTCCAATTTATGCAGTGGCGCCCAAATAAGGGGCCCATGGACACTGCTTTTTCTATGCAAATTAAGCACTCATATTACTCAAAAGTTAGATGAATGTGTGCGGTTGAGTTTGCCTAGTACAGCAGTGGTGTTTTAATCCCTGAAAATGTATATTAAATGTGAAATATCATCTATACCACTATGTCTGCGGACAGGTTATCTGGCGGCGCTCAATAATTGGGAAGAGGCATGTCTTTATGTTTTTGGCTCCTGTTCAGCTCTGGAAGGCTCTAGGACCACCACACTTGCACTACTGTCTACGTCTCAGTGCCCCTTATCAGAATCCAGAGTTTCGAGAAGATCTGAAATACATGTTTTTCCGACACAAAAAATATATAAGGGGTACCCCTTTGGGTTTTTTGGGGTGACAATTTTGAGTTTCTCAAAAGTTAGATGAATGTGTGCGGTTGAGTTTGCCTAGTACAGCAGAGGTGTTTTAATCCATGAAAATGTATATTAAATGTGAAATATCATCTATACCACTATGTCTGCTGACCGGTTATCTGGCGGCGCTCAATAATTGGGAAGAGGCATGTCTTTATGTTTTTGGCTCCTGTTCAGCTCTGGAAGGCTCTAGGACCACCACACTTGCACTACTGTCTACGTCTGAGTGCCCCTTATCAGAATCCAGAGTTTCGAGAAGATCTGAAATACATGTTTTTCTGACACAAAAAATATATAAGGGGTACCCCTTTGGGTTTTTTGGGGTGACAATTTTGAGTTTCTCAAAAGTTAGATGAATGTGTGCGGTTGAGTTTGCCTAGTACAGCAGTGGTGTTTTAATCCATGAAAATGTATATTAAATGTGAAATATCATCTATAAAGACTATGTCTGCGGACAGTTTTTTTTGGCCGTGCTCAATAATTGGGAAGAGGCATGTCTTTATGTTTTTGGCTCCTGTTCAGCTCTGGAAGGCTCTAGGACCACCACACTTGCACTACTGTCTACGTCTCAGTGCCCCTTATCAGAATCCAGAGTTTCGAGAAGATCTGAAATACATGTTTTTCCGACACAAAAAATATATAAGGGGTACCCCTTTGGGTTTTTTGGGGTGACAATTTTGAGTTTCTCAAAAGTTAGATGAATGTGTGCGGTTGAGTTTGCCTAGTACAGCAGAGGTGTTTTAATCCATGAAAATGTATATTAAATGTGAAATATCATCTATACCACTATGTCTGCGGACAGGTTAGCTGGCGGCGCTCAATAATTGGGAAGAGGCATGTCTTTATGTTTTTGGCTCCTGTTCAGCTCTGGAAGGCTCTAGGACCACCACACTTGCACTACTGTCTATGTCTCAGTGCCCCTTATCAGAATCCAGAGTTTCGAGAAGATCTGAAATACATGTTTTTCCGACACAAAAAATATATAAGGGGTACCCCTTTGGGTTTTTTGGCGTGACAATTTTGAGTTTCTCTGATCTTCTCGAATCTCTGGATTCCCATAGGGGGCACGGAAGCGTACACTGGAGCGAAAGTCTAGTGGCCCTAGAGCCCTCAGGAGCTGAACAGGAGCCGAAACACAAAGTCATCCCATTTCCAATTTATGCAGTGGCGCCCAAATAAGGGGCCCATGGACACTGCTTTTTCTATGCCATTAAGCACTCATATTACTCAAAAGTTAGATGAATGTGTGCGGTTGAGTTTGCCTAGTACAGCAGTGGTGTTTTAATCCATGAAAATGTATATTAAATGTGAAATATCATCTATAAAGACTATGTCTGCGGACCGGTTATTTGGCGGTGCTCAATAATTGGGAAGAGGCATGTCTTTATGTTATTGGCTCCTGTTCAGCTCTGGAAGGCTCTAGGACCACCACACTTGCACTACTGTCTATGTCTCAGTGCCCCTTATCAGAATCCAGAGTTTCGAGAAGAACTGAAATACATGTTTTTCCGACACAAAAAATATATAAGGGGTACCCCTTTGGGTTTTTTGGCGTGACAATTTTGAGTTTCTCTGATCTTCTCGAATCTCTGGATTCCCATAGGGGGCACGGAAGCGTACACTGGAGCGAAAGTCTGGTGGCCCTAGAGCCCTCAGGAGCTGAACAGGAGCCGAAAAACAAAGTCATCCCATTTCCAATTTATGCAGTGGCGCCCAAATAAGGGGCCCATGGACACTGCTTTTTCTATGCAAATTAAGCACTCATATTACTCAAAAGTTAGATGAATGTGTGCGGTTGAGTTTGCCTAGTACAGCAGTGGTGTTTTAATCCATGAAAATGTATATTAAATGTGAAATATAATCTATAAAGACTATGTCTGCGGACCGGTTATTTGGCGGTGCTCAATAATTGGGAAGAGGCATGTCTATATGTTATTGGCTCCTGTTCAGCTCTGGAAGGCTCTAGGACCACCACACTTGCACTACTGTCTACGTCTCAGTGCCCCTTATCAGAATCCAGAGTTTCGAGAAGATCTGAAATACATGTTTTCCGACACAAAAAATATATAAGGGGTACCCCTTTGGGTTTTTTGGGGTGACAATTTTGAGTTTCTCAAAAGTTAGATGAATGTGTGCGGTTGAGTTTGCCTAGTACAGCAGAGGTGTTTTAATCCCTGAAAATGTATATTAAATGTGAAATATCATCTATACCACTATGTCTGCGGACCGGTTATCTGGCGGCACTCAATAATTGGGAAGAGGCATGTCTTTATGTTTTTGGCTCCTGTTCAGCTCTGGAAGGCTCTAGGACCACCACACTTGCACTACTGTCTACGTCTCAGTGCCCCCTTTCAGAATCCAGAGTTTCGAGAAGATCTGAAATACATGTTTTTCTGACACAAAAAATATATAAGGGGTACCCCTTTGGGTTTTTTGGGGTGACAATTTTGAGTTTCTCAAAAGTTAGATGAATGTGTGCGGTTGAGTTTGCCTATTACAGCAGTGGTGTTTTAATCCATGAAAATGTATATTAAATGTGAAATATCATCTATAAAGACTATGTCTGCGGACCGGTTATTTGGCGGTGCTCAATAATTGGGAAGAGGCATGTCTTTATGTTATTGGCTCCTGTTCAGCTCTGGAAGGCTCTAGGACCACCACACTTGCACTACTGTCTATGTCTCAGTGCCCCTTATCAGAATCCAGAGTTTCGAGAAGATCTGAAATACATGTTTTTCCGACACAAAAAATATATAAGGGGTACCCCTTTGGGTTTTTTGGGGTGACAATTTTGAGTTTCTCAAAAGTTAGATGAATGTGTGCGGTTGAGTTTGCCTAGTACAGCAGAGGTGTTTTAATCCATGAAAATGTATATTAAATGTGAAATATCATCTATACCACTATGTCTGCTGACCGGTTATCTGGCGGCGCTCAATAATTGGGAAGAGGCATGTCTTTATGTTTTTGGCTCCTGTTCAGCTCTGGAAGGCTCTAGGACCACCACACTTGCACTACTGTCTACGTCTCAGTGCCCCTTATCAGAATCCAGAGTTTCGAGAAGATCTGAAATACATGTTTTTCCGACACAAAAAAATATATAAGGGGTACCCCTTTGGGTTTTTTGGGGTGACATTTTTGAGTTTCTCAAAAGTTAGATGAATGTGTGCGGTTGAGTTTGCCTAGTACAGCAGTGGTGTTTTAATCCATGAAAATGTATATTAAATGTGAAATATCATCTATAAAGACTATGTCTGCGGACTGTTTTTTTTGGCCGTGCTCAATAATTGGGAAGAGGCATGTCTTTATGTTTTTGGCTCCTGTTCAGCTCTGGAAGGCTCTAGGACCACCACACTTGCACTACTGTCTACGTCTCAGTGCCCCCTTTCAGAATCCAGAGTTTCGAGAAGATCTGAAATACATGTTTTTCCGACACAAAAAATATATAAGGGGTACCCCTTTGGGTTTTTTGGCGTGACAATTTTGAGTTTCTCTGATCTTCTCGAATCTCTGGATTCCCATAGGGGGCACGGAAGCGTACACTGGAGCGAAAGTCTAGTGGCCCTAGAGCCCTCAGGAGCTGAACAGGAGCCGAAACACAAAGTCATCCCATTTCCAATTTATGCAGTGGCGCCCAAATAAGGGGCCCATGGACACTGCTTTTTCTATGCAAATTAAGCACTCATATTACTCAAAAGTTAGATGAATGTGTGCGGTTGAGTTTGCCTAGTACAGCAGTGGTGTTTAAATCCATGAAAATGTATATTAAATGTGAAATATCATCTATAAAGACTATGTCTGCGGACCGGTTATTTGGCCGTGCTCAATAATTGGGAAGAGGCATGTCTTTATGTTATTGGCTCCTGTTCAGCTCTGGAAGGCTCTAGGACCACCACACTTGCACTACTGTCTATGTCTCAGTGCCCCTTATCAGAATCCAGAGTTTCGAGAAGATCTGAAATACATGTTTTTCCGACACAAAAAATATATAAGGGGTACCCCTTTGGGTTTTTTGGGGTGACAATTTTGAGTTTCTCAAAAGTTAGATGAATGTGTGCGGTTGAGTTTGCCTAGTACAGCAGTGGTGTTTTAATCCATGAAAATGTATATTAAATGTGAAATATCATCTATAAAGACTATGTCTGCGGACAGTTTTTTTTGGCCGTGCTCAATAATTGGGAAGAGGCATGTCTTTATGTTTTTGGCTCCTGTTCAGCTCTGGAAGGCTCTAGGACCACCACACTTGCACTACTGTCTATGTCTCAGTGCCCCTTATCAGAATCCAGAGTTTCGAGAAGATCTGAAATACATGTTTTTCCGACACAAAAATATATAAGGGGTACCCCTTTGGGTTTTTTGGGGTGACAATTTTGAGTTTCTCAAAGGTTAGATGAATGTATCCGGTTGAGTTTGCCTAGTACAGCAGAGGTGTTTTAATCCATGAAAATGTATATTAAATGTGAAATATCATCTATACCACTATGTCTGCTGACCGGTTATCTGGCGGCGCTCAATAATTGGGAAGAGGCATGTCTTTATGTTTTTGGCTCCTGTTCAGCTCTGGAAGGCTCTAGGACCACCACACTTGCACTACTGTCTACGTCTCAGTGCCCCTTATCAGAATCCAGAGTTTCGAGAAGATCTGAAATACATGTTTTTCCGGCACAAAAAAATATATGAGGGGTACCCCTTTGGGTTTTTTGGGGTGACATTTTTGAGTTTCTCAAAAGTTAGATGAATGTGTGCGGTTGAGTTTGCCTAGTACAGCAGTGGTGTTTTAATCCATGAAAATGTATATTAAATGTGAAATATCATCTATAAAGACTATGTCTGCGGACTGTTTTTTTTGGCCGTGCTCAATAATTGGGAAGAGGCATGTCTTTATGTTTTTGGCTCCTGTTCAGCTCTGGAAGGCTCTAGGACCACCACACTTGCACTACTGTCTACGTCTCAGTGCCCCCTTTCAGAATCCAGAGTTTCGAGAAGATCTGAAATACATGTTTTTCCGACACAAAAAATATATAAGGGGTACCCCTTTGGGTTTTTTGGCGTGACAATTTTGAGTTTCTCTGATCTTCTCGAATCTCTGGATTCCCATAGGGGGCACGGAAGCGTACACTGGAGCGAAAGTCTAGTGGCCCTAGAGCCCTCAGGAGCTGAACAGGAGCCGAAACACAAAGTCATCCCATTTCCAATTTATGCAGTGGCGCCCAAATAAGGGGCCCATGGACACTGCTTTTTCTATGCAAATTAAGCACTCATATTACTCAAAAGTTAGATGAATGTGTGCGGTTGAGTTTGCCTAGTACAGCAGTGGTGTTTTAATCCATGAAAATGTATATTAAATGTGAAATATCATCTATAAAGACTATGTCTGCGGACTGTTTTTTTTGGCCGTGCTCAATAATTGGGAAGAGGCATGTCTTTATGTTTTTGGCTCCTGTTCAGCTCTGGAAGGCTCTAGGACCACCACACTTGCACTACTGTCTATGTCTCAGTGCCCCTTATGAGAATCCAGAGTTTCGAGAAGATCTGAAATACATGTTTTTCCGACACAAAAAATATATAAGGGGTACCCCTTTGGGTTTTTTGGGGTGACAATTTTGAGTTTCTCAAAAGTTAGATGAATGTATGCGGTTGAGTTTGCCTAGTACAGCAGAGGTGTTTTAATCCATGAAAATGTATATTAAATGTGAAATATCATCTATACCACTATGTCTGCTGACCGGTTATCTGGCGGCGCTCAATAATTGGGAAGAGGCATGTCTTTATGTTTTTGGCTCCTGTTCAGCTCTGGAAGGCTCTAGGACCACCACACTTGCACTACTGTCTACGTCTCAGTGACCCCTTTCAGAATCCAGAGTTTCGAGAAGAACTGAAATACATGTTTTTCCGACACAAAAAATATATAAGGGGTACCCCTTTGGGTTTTTTGGCGTGACAATTTTGAGTTTCTCTGATCTTCTCGAATCTCTGGATTCCCATAGGGGGCACGGAAGCGTACACTGGAGCGAAAGTCTGGTGGCCCTAGAGCCCTCAGGAGCTGAACAGGAGCCGAAAAACAAAGTCATCCCATTTCCAATTTATGCAGTGGCGCCCAAATAAGGGGCCCATGGACACTGCTTTTTCTATGCAAATTAAGCACTCATATTACTCAAAAGTTAGATGAATGTGTGCGGTTGAGTTTGCCTAGTACAGCAGTGGTGTTTTAATCCCTGAAAATGTATATTAAATGTGAAATATCATCTATACCACTATGTCTGCGGACAGGTTATCTGGCGGCGCTCAATAATTGGGAAGAGGCATGTCTTTATGTTTTTGGCTCCTGTTCAGCTCTGGAAGGCTCTAGGACCACCACACTTGCACTACTGTCTACGTCTCAGTGCCCCTTATCAGAATCCAGAGTTTCGAGAAGATCTGAAATACATGTTTTTCCGACACAAAAAATATATAAGGGGTACCCCTTTGGGTTTTTTGGGGTGACAATTTTGAGTTTCTCAAAAGTTAGATGAATGTGTGCGGTTGAGTTTGCCTAGTACAGCAGAGGTGTTTTAATCCATGAAAATGTATATTAAATGTGAAATATCATCTATACCACTATGTCTGCTGACCGGTTATCTGGCGGCGCTCAATAATTGGGAAGAGGCATGTCTTTATGTTTTTGGCTCCTGTTCAGCTCTGGAAGGCTCTAGGACCACCACACTTGCACTACTGTCTACGTCTGAGTGCCCCTTATCAGAATCCAGAGTTTCGAGAAGATCTGAAATACATGTTTTTCTGACACAAAAAATATATAAGGGGTACCCCTTTGGGTTTTTTGGGGTGACAATTTTGAGTTTCTCAAAAGTTAGATGAATGTGTGCGGTTGAGTTTGCCTAGTACAGCAGTGGTGTTTTAATCCATGAAAATGTATATTAAATGTGAAATATCATCTATAAAGACTATGTCTGCGGACAGTTTTTTTTGGCCGTGCTCAATAATTGGGAAGAGGCATGTCTTTATGTTTTTGGCTCCTGTTCAGCTCTGGAAGGCTCTAGGACCACCACACTTGCACTACTGTCTATGTCTCAGTGCCCCTTATCAGAATCCAGAGTTTCGAGAAGATCTGAAATACATGTTTTTCCGACACAAAAATATATAAGGGGTACCCCTTTGGGTTTTTTGGGGTGACAATTTTGAGTTTCTCAAAGGTTAGATGAATGTATGCGGTTGAGTTTGCCTAGTACAGCAGAGGTGTTTTAATCCATGAAAATGTATATTAAATGTGAAATATCATCTATACCACTATGTCTGCTGACCGGTTATCTGGCGGCGCTCAATAATTGGGAAGAGGCATGTCTTTATGTTTTTGGCTCCTGTTCAGCTCTGGAAGGCTCTAGGACCACCACACTTGCACTACTGTCTACGTCTCAGTGCCCCTTATCAGAATCCAGAGTTTCGAGAAGATCTGAAATACATGTTTTTCCGACACAAAAAATATATAAGGGGTACCCCTTTGGGTTTTTTGGGGTGACAATTTTGAGTTTCTCAAAAGTTAGATGAATGTGTGCGGTTGAGTTTGCCTAGTACAGCAGAGGTGTTTTAATCCATGAAAATGTATATTAAATGTGAAATATCATCTATACCACTATGTCTGCTGACCGGTTATCTGGCGGCGCTCAATAATTGGGAAGAGGCATGTCTTTATGTTTTTGGCTCCTGTTCAGCTCTGGAAGGCTCTAGGACCACCACACTTGCACTACTGTCTACGTCTCAGTGCCCCTTATCAGAATCCAGAGTTTCGAGAAGATCTGAAATACATGTTTTTCCGACACAAAAAAATATATAAGGGGTACCCCTTTGGGTTTTTTGGGGTGACATTTTTGAGTTTCTCAAAAGTTAGATGAATGTGTGCGGTTGAGTTTGCCTAGTACAGCAGTGGTGTTTTAATCCATGAAAATGTATATTAAATGTGAAATATCATCTATAAAGACTATGTCTGCGGACTGTTTTTTTTGGCCGTGCTCAATAATTGGGAAGAGGCATGTCTTTATGTTTTTGGCTCCTGTTCAGCTCTGGAAGGCTCTAGGACCACCACACTTGCACTACTGTCTACGTCTCAGTGCCCCCTTTCAGAATCCAGAGTTTCGAGAAGATCTGAAATACATGTTTTTCCGACACAAAAAATATATAAGGGGTACCCCTTTGGGTTTTTTGGCGTGACAATTTTGAGTTTCTCTGATCTTCTCGAATCTCTGGATTCCCATAGGGGGCACGGAAGCGTACACTGGAGCGAAAGTCTAGTGGCCCTAGAGCCCTCAGGAGCTGAACAGGAGCCGAAACACAAAGTCATCCCATTTCCAATTTATGCAGTGGCGCCCAAATAAGGGGCCCATGGACACTGCTTTTTCTATGCCATTAAGCACTCATATTACTCAAAAGTTAGATGAATGTGTGCGGTTGAGTTTGCCTAGTACAGCAGTGGTGTTTTAATCCATGAAAATGTATATTAAATGTGAAATATCATCTATAAAGACTATGTCTGCGGACCGGTTATTTGGCGGTGCTCAATAATTGGGAAGAGGCATGTCTTTATGTTATTGGCTCCTGTTCAGCTCTGGAAGGCTCTAGGACCACCACACTTGCACTACTGTCTATGTCTCAGTGCCCCTTATCAGAATCCAGAGTTTCGAGAAGAACTGAAATACATGTTTTTCCGACACAAAAAATATATAAGGGGTACCCCTTTGGGTTTTTTGGCGTGACAATTTTGAGTTTCTCTGATCTTCTCGAATCTCTGGATTCCCATAGGGGGCACGGAAGCGTACACTGGAGCGAAAGTCTGGTGGCCCTAGAGCCCTCAGGAGCTGAACAGGAGCCGAAAAACAAAGTCATCCCATTTCCAATTTATGCAGTGGCGCCCAAATAAGGGGCCCATGGACACTGCTTTTTCTATGCAAATTAAGCACTCATATTACTCAAAAGTTAGATGAATGTGTGCGGTTGAGTTTGCCTAGTACAGCAGTGGTGTTTTAATCCATGAAAATGTATATTAAATGTGAAATATAATCTATAAAGACTATGTCTGCGGACCGGTTATTTGGCGGTGCTCAATAATTGGGAAGAGGCATGTCTATATGTTATTGGCTCCTGTTCAGCTCTGGAAGGCTCTAGGACCACCACACTTGCACTACTGTCTACGTCTCAGTGCCCCTTATCAGAATCCAGAGTTTCGAGAAGATCTGAAATACATGTTTTTCCGACACAAAAAATATATAAGGGGTACCCCTTTGGGTTTTTTGGGGTGACAATTTTGAGTTTCTCAAAAGTTAGATGAATGTGTGCGGTTGAGTTTGCCTAGTACAGCAGAGGTGTTTTAATCCCTGAAAATGTATATTAAATGTGAAATATCATCTATACCACTATGTCTGCGGACCGGTTATCTGGCGGCACTCAATAATTGGGAAGAGGCATGTCTTTATGTTTTTGGCTCCTGTTCAGCTCTGGAAGGCTCTAGGACCACCACACTTGCACTACTGTCTACGTCTCAGTGCCCCCTTTCAGAATCCAGAGTTTCGAGAAGATCTGAAATACATGTTTTTCTGACACAAAAAATATATAAGGGGTACCCCTTTGGGTTTTTTGGGGTGACAATTTTGAGTTTCTCAAAAGTTAGATGAATGTGTGCGGTTGAGTTTGCCTAGTACAGCAGTGGTGTTTTAATCCATGAAAATGTATATTAAATGTGAAATATCATCTATAAAGACTATGTCTGCGGACCGGTTATTTGGCGGTGCTCAATAATTGGGAAGAGGCATGTCTTTATGTTATTGGCTCCTGTTCAGCTCTGGAAGGCTCTAGGACCACCACACTTGCACTACTGTCTATGTCTCAGTGCCCCTTATCAGAATCCAGAGTTTCGAGAAGATCTGAAATACATGTTTTTCCGACACAAAAAATATATAAGGGGTACCCCTTTGGGTTTTTTGGGGTGACAATTTTGAGTTTCTCAAAAGTTAGATGAATGTGTGCGGTTGAGTTTGCCTAGTACAGCAGAGGTGTTTTAATCCATGAAAATGTATATTAAATGTGAAATATCATCTATACCACTATGTCTGCTGACCGGTTATCTGGCGGCGCTCAATAATTGGGAAGAGGCATGTCTTTATGTTTTTGGCTCCTGTTCAGCTCTGGAAGGCTCTAGGACCACCACACTTGCACTACTGTCTACGTCTCAGTGCCCCTTATCAGAATCCAGAGTTTCGAGAAGATCTGAAATACATGTTTTTCCGACACAAAAAAATATATAAGGGGTACCCCTTTGGGTTTTTTGGGGTGACATTTTTGAGTTTCTCAAAAGTTAGATGAATGTGTGCGGTTGAGTTTGCCTAGTACAGCAGTGGTGTTTTAATCCATGAAAATGTATATTAAATGTGAAATATCATCTATAAAGACTATGTCTGCGGACTGTTTTTTTTGGCCGTGCTCAATAATTGGGAAGAGGCATGTCTTTATGTTTTTGGCTCCTGTTCAGCTCTGGAAGGCTCTAGGACCACCACACTTGCACTACTGTCTACGTCTCAGTGCCCCCTTTCAGAATCCAGAGTTTCGAGAAGATCTGAAATACATGTTTTTCCGACACAAAAAATATATAAGGGGTACCCCTTTGGGTTTTTTGGCGTGACAATTTTGAGTTTCTCTGATCTTCTCGAATCTCTGGATTCCCATAGGGGGCACGGAAGCGTACACTGGAGCGAAAGTCTAGTGGCCCTAGAGCCCTCAGGAGCTGAACAGGAGCCGAAACACAAAGTCATCCCATTTCCAATTTATGCAGTGGCGCCCAAATAAGGGGCCCATGGACACTGCTTTTTCTATGCAAATTAAGCACTCATATTACTCAAAAGTTAGATGAATGTGTGCGGTTGAGTTTGCCTAGTACAGCAGTGGTGTTTAAATCCATGAAAATGTATATTAAATGTGAAATATCATCTATAAAGACTATGTCTGCGGACCGGTTATTTGGCCGTGCTCAATAATTGGGAAGAGGCATGTCTTTATGTTATTGGCTCCTGTTCAGCTCTGGAAGGCTCTAGGACCACCACACTTGCACTACTGTCTATGTCTCAGTGCCCCTTATCAGAATCCAGAGTTTCGAGAAGATCTGAAATACATGTTTTTCCGACACAAAAAATATATAAGGGGTACCCCTTTGGGTTTTTTGGGGTGACAATTTTGAGTTTCTCAAAAGTTAGATGAATGTGTGCGGTTGAGTTTGCCTAGTACAGCAGTGGTGTTTTAATCCATGAAAATGTATATTAAATGTGAAATATCATCTATAAAGACTATGTCTGCGGACAGTTTTTTTTGGCCGTGCTCAATAATTGGGAAGAGGCATGTCTTTATGTTTTTGGCTCCTGTTCAGCTCTGGAAGGCTCTAGGACCACCACACTTGCACTACTGTCTATGTCTCAGTGCCCCTTATCAGAATCCAGAGTTTCGAGAAGATCTGAAATACATGTTTTTCCGACACAAAAATATATAAGGGGTACCCCTTTGGGTTTTTTGGGGTGACAATTTTGAGTTTCTCAAAGGTTAGATGAATGTATCCGGTTGAGTTTGCCTAGTACAGCAGAGGTGTTTTAATCCATGAAAATGTATATTAAATGTGAAATATCATCTATACCACTATGTCTGCTGACCGGTTATCTGGCGGCGCTCAATAATTGGGAAGAGGCATGTCTTTATGTTTTTGGCTCCTGTTCAGCTCTGGAAGGCTCTAGGACCACCACACTTGCACTACTGTCTACGTCTCAGTGCCCCTTATCAGAATCCAGAGTTTCGAGAAGATCTGAAATACATGTTTTTCCGGCACAAAAAAATATATGAGGGGTACCCCTTTGGGTTTTTTGGGGTGACATTTTTGAGTTTCTCAAAAGTTAGATGAATGTGTGCGGTTGAGTTTGCCTAGTACAGCAGTGGTGTTTTAATCCATGAAAATGTATATTAAATGTGAAATATCATCTATAAAGACTATGTCTGCGGACTGTTTTTTTTGGCCGTGCTCAATAATTGGGAAGAGGCATGTCTTTATGTTTTTGGCTCCTGTTCAGCTCTGGAAGGCTCTAGGACCACCACACTTGCACTACTGTCTACGTCTCAGTGCCCCCTTTCAGAATCCAGAGTTTCGAGAAGATCTGAAATACATGTTTTTCCGACACAAAAAATATATAAGGGGTACCCCTTTGGGTTTTTTGGCGTGACAATTTTGAGTTTCTCTGATCTTCTCGAATCTCTGGATTCCCATAGGGGGCACGGAAGCGTACACTGGAGCGAAAGTCTAGTGGCCCTAGAGCCCTCAGGAGCTGAACAGGAGCCGAAACACAAAGTCATCCCATTTCCAATTTATGCAGTGGCGCCCAAATAAGGGGCCCATGGACACTGCTTTTTCTATGCAAATTAAGCACTCATATTACTCAAAAGTTAGATGAATGTGTGCGGTTGAGTTTGCCTAGTACAGCAGTGGTGTTTTAATCCATGAAAATGTATATTAAATGTGAAATATCATCTATAAAGACTATGTCTGCGGACTGTTTTTTTTGGCCGTGCTCAATAATTGGGAAGAGGCATGTCTTTATGTTTTTGGCTCCTGTTCAGCTCTGGAAGGCTCTAGGACCACCACACTTGCACTACTGTCTATGTCTCAGTGCCCCTTATCAGAATCCAGAGTTTCGAGAAGATCTGAAATACATGTTTTTCCGACACAAAAATATATAAGGGGTACCCCTTTGGGTTTTTTGGGGTGACAATTTTGAGTTTCTCAAAGGTTAGATGAATGTATCCGGTTGAGTTTGCCTAGTACAGCAGAGGTGTTTTAATCCATGAAAATGTATATTAAATGTGAAATATCATCTATACCACTATGTCTGCTGACCGGTTATCTGGCGGCGCTCAATAATTGGGAAGAGGCATGTCTTTATGTTTTTGGCTCCTGTTCAGCTCTGGAAGGCTCTAGGACCACCACACTTGCACTACTGTCTACGTCTCAGTGCCCCTTATCAGAATCCAGAGTTTCGAGAAGATCTGAAATACATGTTTTTCCGGCACAAAAAAATATATGAGGGGTACCCCTTTGGGTTTTTTGGGGTGACATTTTTGAGTTTCTCAAAAGTTAGATGAATGTGTGCGGTTGAGTTTGCCTAGTACAGCAGTGGTGTTTTAATCCATGAAAATGTATATTAAATGTGAAATATCATCTATAAAGACTATGTCTGCGGACTGTTTTTTTTGGCCGTGCTCAATAATTGGGAAGAGGCATGTCTTTATGTTTTTGGCTCCTGTTCAGCTCTGGAAGGCTCTAGGACCACCACACTTGCACTACTGTCTACGTCTCAGTGCCCCCTTTCAGAATCCAGAGTTTCGAGAAGATCTGAAATACATGTTTTTCCGACACAAAAAATATATAAGGGGTACCCCTTTGGGTTTTTTGGCGTGACAATTTTGAGTTTCTCTGATCTTCTCGAATCTCTGGATTCCCATAGGGGGCACGGAAGCGTACACTGGAGCGAAAGTCTAGTGGCCCTAGAGCCCTCAGGAGCTGAACAGGAGCCGAAACACAAAGTCATCCCATTTCCAATTTATGCAGTGGCGCCCAAATAAGGGGCCCATGGACACTGCTTTTTCTATGCAAATTAAGCACTCATATTACTCAAAAGTTAGATGAATGTGTGCGGTTGAGTTTGCCTAGTACAGCAGTGGTGTTTTAATCCATGAAAATGTATATTAAATGTGAAATATCATCTATAAAGACTATGTCTGCGGACTGTTTTTTTTGGCCGTGCTCAATAATTGGGAAGAGGCATGTCTTTATGTTTTTGGCTCCTGTTCAGCTCTGGAAGGCTCTAGGACCACCACACTTGCACTACTGTCTATGTCTCAGTGCCCCTTATGAGAATCCAGAGTTTCGAGAAGATCTGAAATACATGTTTTTCCGACACAAAAAATATATAAGGGGTACCCCTTTGGGTTTTTTGGGGTGACAATTTTGAGTTTCTCAAAAGTTAGATGAATGTATGCGGTTGAGTTTGCCTAGTACAGCAGAGGTGTTTTAATCCATGAAAATGTATATTAAATGTGAAATATCATCTATACCACTATGTCTGCTGACCGGTTATCTGGCGGCGCTCAATAATTGGGAAGAGGCATGTCTTTATGTTTTTGGCTCCTGTTCAGCTCTGGAAGGCTCTAGGACCACCACACTTGCACTACTGTCTACGTCTCAGTGCCCCCTTTCAGAATCCAGAGTTTCGAGAAGAACTGAAATACATGTTTTTCCGACACAAAAAATATATAAGGGGTACCCCTTTGGGTTTTTTGGCGTGACAATTTTGAGTTTCTCTGATCTTCTCGAATCTCTGGATTCCCATAGGGGGCACGGAAGCGTACACTGGAGCGAAAGTCTGGTGGCCCTAGAGCCCTCAGGAGCTGAACAGGAGCCGAAAAACAAAGTCATCCCATTTCCAATTTATGCAGTGGCGCCCAAATAAGGGGCCCATGGACACTGCTTTTTCTATGCAAATTAAGCACTCATATTACTCAAAAGTTAGATGAATGTGTGCGGTTGAGTTTGCCTAGTACAGCAGTGGTGTTTTAATCCCTGAAAATGTATATTAAATGTGAAATATCATCTATACCACTATGTCTGCGGACAGGTTATCTGGCGGCGCTCAATAATTGGGAAGAGGCATGTCTTTATGTTTTTGGCTCCTGTTCAGCTCTGGAAGGCTCTAGGACCACCACACTTGCACTACTGTCTACGTCTCAGTGCCCCTTATCAGAATCCAGAGTTTCGAGAAGATCTGAAATACATGTTTTTCCGACACAAAAAATATATAAGGGGTACCCCTTTGGGTTTTTTGGGGTGACAATTTTGAGTTTCTCAAAAGTTAGATGAATGTGTGCGGTTGAGTTTGCCTAGTACAGCAGAGGTGTTTTAATCCATGAAAATGTATATTAAATGTGAAATATCATCTATACCACTATGTCTGCTGACCGGTTATCTGGCGGCGCTCAATAATTGGGAAGAGGCATGTCTTTATGTTTTTGGCTCCTGTTCAGCTCTGGAAGGCTCTAGGACCACCACACTTGCACTACTGTCTACGTCTGAGTGCCCCTTATCAGAATCCAGAGTTTCGAGAAGATCTGAAATACATGTTTTTCTGACACAAAAAATATATAAGGGGTACCCCTTTGGGTTTTTTGGGGTGACAATTTTGAGTTTCTCAAAAGTTAGATGAATGTGTGCGGTTGAGTTTGCCTAGTACAGCAGTGGTGTTTTAATCCATGAAAATGTATATTAAATGTGAAATATCATCTATAAAGACTATGTCTGCGGACAGTTTTTTTTGGCCGTGCTCAATAATTGGGAAGAGGCATGTCTTTATGTTTTTGGCTCCTGTTCAGCTCTGGAAGGCTCTAGGACCACCACACTTGCACTACTGTCTATGTCTCAGTGCCCCTTATCAGAATCCAGAGTTTCGAGAAGATCTGAAATACATGTTTTTCCGACACAAAAATATATAAGGGGTACCCCTTTGGGTTTTTTGGGGTGACAATTTTGAGTTTCTCAAAGGTTAGATGAATGTATGCGGTTGAGTTTGCCTAGTTCAGCAGAGGTGTTTTAATCCATGAAAATGTATATTAAATGTGAAATATCATCTATACCACTATGTCTGCTGACCGGTTATCTGGCGGCGCTCAATAATTGGGAAGAGGCATGTCTTTATGTTTTTGGCTCCTGTTCAGCTCTGGAAGGCTCTAGGACCACCACACTTGCACTACTGTCTACGTCTCAGTGCCCCTTATCAGAATCCAGAGTTTCGAGAAGATCTGAAATACATGTTTTTCCGACACAAAAAATATATAAGGGGTACCCCTTTGGGTTTTTTGGGGTGACAATTTTGAGTTTCTCAAAAGTTAGATGAATGTGTGCGGTTGAGTTTGCCTAGTACAGCAGAGGTGTTTTAATCCATGAAAATGTATATTAAATGTGAAATATCATCTATACCACTATGTCTGCTGACCGGTTATCTGGCGGCGCTCAATAATTGGGAAGAGGCATGTCTTTATGTTTTTGGCTCCTGTTCAGCTCTGGAAGGCTCTAGGACCACCACACTTGCACTACTGTCTACGTCTCAGTGCCCCTTATCAGAATCCAGAGTTTCGAGAAGATCTGAAATACATGTTTTTCCGACACAAAAAAATATATAAGGGGTACCCCTTTGGGTTTTTTGGGGTGACATTTTTGAGTTTCTCAAAAGTTAGATGAATGTGTGCGGTTGAGTTTGCCTAGTACAGCAGTGGTGTTTTAATCCATGAAAATGTATATTAAATGTGAAATATCATCTATAAAGACTATGTCTGCGGACTGTTTTTTTTGGCCGTGCTCAATAATTGGGAAGAGGCATGTCTTTATGTTTTTAGCTCCTGTTCAGCTCTGGAAGGCTCTAGGACCACCACACTTGCACTACTGTCTACGTCTCAGTGCCCCCTTTCAGAATCCAGAGTTTCGAGAAGATCTGAAATACATGTTTTTCCGACACAAAAAATATATAAGGGGTACCCCTTTGGGTTTTTTGGCGTGACAATTTTGAGTTTCTCTGATCTTCTCGAATCTCTGGATTCCCATAGGGGGCACGGAAGCGTACACTGGAGCGAAAGTCTAGTGGCCCTAGAGCCCTCAGGAGCTGAACAGGAGCCGAAACACAAAGTCATCCCATTTCCAATTTATGCAGTGGCGCCCAAATAAGGGGCCCATGGACACTGCTTTTTCTATGCAAATTAAGCACTCATATTACTCAAAAGTTAGATGAATGTGTGCGGTTGAGTTTGCCTAGTACAGCAGTGGTGTTTTAATCCATGAAAATGTATATTAAATGTGAAATATCATCTATAAAGACTATGTCTGCGGACCGGTTATTTGGCGGTGCTCAATAATTGGGAAGAGGCATGTCTTTATGTTATTGGCTCCTGTTCAGCTCTGGAAGGCTCTAGGACCACCACACTTGCACTACTGTCTATGTCTCAGTGCCCCTTATCAGAATCCAGAGTTTCGAGAAGATCTGAAATACATGTTTTTCCGACACAAAAAATATATAAGGGGTACCCCTTTGGGTTTTTTGGGGTGACAATTTTGAGTTTCTCAAAAGTTAGATGAATGTGTGCGGTTGAGTTTGCCTAGTACAGCAGTGGTGTTTTAATCCATGAAAATGTATATTAAATGTGAAATATCATCTATAAAGACTATGTCTGCGGACTGTTTTTTTTGGCCGTGCTCAATAATTGGGAAGAGGCATGTCTTTATGTTTTTGGCTCCTGTTCAGCTCTGGAAGGCTCTAGGACCACCACACTTGCACTACTGTCTATGTCTCAGTGCCCCTTATCAGAATCCAGAGTTTCGAGAAGATCTGAAATACATGTTTTTCCGACACAAAAATATATAAGGGGTACCCCTTTGGGTTTTTTGGGGTGACAATTTTGAGTTTCTCAAAAGTTAGATGAATGTGTTCGGTTGAGTTTGCCTAGTACAGCAGAGGTGTTTTAATCCATGAAAATGTATATTAAATGTGAAATATCATCTATACCACTATGTCTGCGGACAGGTTATCTGGCGGCGCTCAATAATTGGGAAGAGGCATGTCTTTATGTTTTTGGCTCCTGTTCAGCTCTGGAAGGCTCTAGGACCACCACACTTGCACTACTGTCTACGTCTCAGTGCCCCCTATAAGAATCCAGAGTTTCGAGAAGATCTGAAATACATGTTTTTCCGACACAAAAAATATATAAGGGGTACCCCTTTGGGTTTTTTGGGGTGACAATTTTGAGTTTCTCAAAAGTTAGAGGAATGTGTGCGGTTGAGTTTGCCTAGTACAGCAGAGGTGTTTTAATCCATGAAAATGTATATTAAATGTGAAATATCATCTATACCACTATGTCTGCGGACAGGTTAGCTGGCGGCGCTCAATAATTGGGAAGAGGCATGTCTTTATGTTTTTGGCTCCTGTTCAGCTCTGGAAGGCTCTAGGACCACCACACTTGCACTACTGTCTACGTCTCAGTGCCCCTTATCAGAATCCAGAGTTTCGAGAAGATCTGAAATACATGTTTTTCCGACACAAAAAATATATAAGGGGTACCCCTTTGGGTTTTTTGGGGTGACAATTTTGAGTTTCTCAAAAGTTAGATGAATGTGTGCGGTTGAGTTTGCCTAGTACAGCAGAGGTGTTTTAATCCATGAAAATGTATATTAAATGTGAAATATCATCTATACCACTATGTCTGCGGACAGGTTATCTGGCGGCGCTCAATAATTGGGAAGAGGCATGTCTTTATGTTTTTGGCTCCTGTTCAGCTCTGGAAGGCTCTAGGACCACCACACTTGCACTACTGTCTACGTCTCAGTGCCCCTTATCAGAATCCAGAGTTTCGAGAAGAACTGAAATACATGTTTTTCCGACACAAAAAATATATAAGGGGTACGTACCCCTTTGGGTTTTTTGGCGTGACAATTTTGAGTTTCTCTGATCTTCTCGAATCTCTGGATTCCCATAGGGGGCACGGAAGCGTACACTGGAGCGAAAGTCTGGTGGCCCTAGAGCCCTCAGGAGCTGAACAGGAGCCGAAAAACAAAGTCATCCCATTTCCAATTTATGCAGTGGCGCCCAAATAAGGGGCCCATGGACACTGCTTTTTCTATGCAAATTAAGCACTCATATTACTCAAAAGTTAGATGAATGTGTGCGGTTGAGTTTGCCTAGTACAGCAGTGGTGTTTTAATCCATGAAAATGTATATTAAATGTGAAATATCATCTATAAAGACTATGTCTGCGGACCGGTTATTTGGCGGTGCTCAATAATTGGGAAGAGGCATGTTTTTATTTTATTGGCTCCTGTTCAGCTCTGGAAGGCTCTAGGACCACCACACTTGCACTACTGTCTATGTCTCAGTGCCCCTTATCAGAATCCAGAGTTTCGAGAAGATCTGAAATACATGTTTTTCCGACACAAAAAATATATAAGGGGTACCCCTTTGGGTTTTTTGGGGTGACAATTTTGAGTTTCTCAAAAGTTAGATGAATGTGTGCGGTTGAGTTTGCCTAGTACAGCAGAGGTGTTTTAATCCCTGAAAATGTATATTAAATGTGAAATATCATCTATACCACTATGTCTGCGGACCGGTTATCTGGCGGCACTCAATAATTGGGAAGAGGCATGTCTTTATGTTTTTGGCTCCTGTTCAGCTCTGGAAGGCTCTAGGACCACCACACTTGCACTACTGTCTACGTCTCAGTGCCCCCTTTCAGAATCCAGAGTTTCGAGAAGATCTGAAATACATGTTTTTCTGACACAAAAAATATATAAGGGGTACCCCTTTGGGTTTTTTGGGGTGACAATTTTGAGTTTCTCAAAAGTTAGATGAATGTGTGCGGTTGAGTTTGCCTAGTACAGCAGAGGTGTTTTAATCCCTGAAAATGTATATTAAATGTGAAATATCATCTATACCACTATGTCTGCGGATCGGTTATCTGGCGGCGCTCTATAATTGGGAAGAGGCATGTCTTTATGTTTTTGGCTCCTGTTCAGCTCTGGAAGGCTCTAGGACCACCACACTTGCACTACTGTCTACGTCTCAGTGCCCCTTATCAGAATCCAGAGTTTCGAGAAGATCTGAAATACATGTTTTTCCGACACAAAAAAATATATAAGTGGTACCCCTTTGGGTTTTTTGGGGTGACATTTTTGAGTTTCTCAAAAGTTAGATGAATGTGTGCGGTTGAGTTTGCCTAGTACAGCAGTGGTGTTTTAATCCATGAAAATGTATATTAAATGTGAAATATCATCTATAAAGACTATGTCTGCGGACTGTTTTTTTTTGGCCGTGCTCAATAATTGGGAAGAGGCATGTCTTTATGTTTTTGGCTCCTGTTCAGCTCTGGAAGGCTCTAGGACCACCACACTTGCACTACTGTCTACGTCTCAGTGCCCCTTATCAGAATCCAGAGTTTCGAGAAGATCTGAAATACATGTTTTTCCGACACAAAAATATATAAGGGGTACCCCTTTGGGTTTTTTGGGGTGACAATTTTGAGTTTCTCAAAAGTTAGATGAATGTGTGCGGTTGAGTTTGCCTAGTACAGCAGAGGTGTTTTAATCCATGAAAATGTATATTAAATGTGAAATATCATCTATACCACTATGTCTGCTGACCGGTTATCTGGCGGCGCTCAATAATTGGGAAGAGGCATGTCTTTATGTTTTTGGCTCCTGTTCAGCTCTGGAAGGCTCTAGGACCACCACACTTGCACTACTGTCTACGTCTCAGTGCCCCTTATCAGAATCCAGAGTTTCGAGAAGATCTGAAATACATGTTTTTCCGACACAAAAAAATATATAAGGGGTACCCCTTTGGGTTTTTTGGGGTGACATTTTTGAGTTTCTCAAAAGTTAGATGAATGTGTGCGGTTGAGTTTGCCTAGTACAGCAGTGGTGTTTTAATCCATGAAAATGTATATTAAATGTGAAATATCATCTATAAAGACTATGTCTGCGGACTGTTTTTTTTGGCCGTGCTCAATAATTGGGAAGAGGCATGTCTTTATGTTTTTGGCTCCTGTTCAGCTCTGGAAGGCTCTAGGACCACCACACTTGCACTACTGTCTACGTCTCAGTGCCCCCTTTCAGAATCCAGAGTTTCGAGAAGATCTGAAATACATGTTTTTCCGACACAAAAAATATATAAGGGGTACCCCTTTGGGTTTTTTGGCGTGACAATTTTGAGTTTCTCTGATCTTCTCGAATCTCTGGATTCCCATAGGGGGCACGGAAGCGTACACTGGAGCGAAAGTCTAGTGGCCCTAGAGCCCTCAGGAGCTGAACAGGAGCCGAAACACAAAGTCATCCCATTTCCAATTTATGCAGTGGCGCCCAAATAAGGGGCCCATGGACACTGCTTTTTCTATGCAAATTAAGCACTCATATTACTCAAAAGTTAGATGAATGTGTGCGGTTGAGTTTGCCTAGTACAGCAGTGGTGTTTTAATCCATGAAAATGTATATTAAATGTGAAATATCATCTATAAAGACTATGTCTGCGGACCGGTTATTTGGCGGTGCTCAATAATTGGGAAGAGGCATGTCTTTATGTTATTGGCTCCTGTTCAGCTCTGGAAGGCTCTAGGACCACCACACTTGCACTACTGTCTATGTCTCAGTGCCCCTTATCAGAATCCAGAGTTTCGAGAAGATCTGAAATACATGTTTTTCCGACACAAAAAATATATAAGGGGTACCCCTTTGGGTTTTTTGGGGTGACAATTTTGAGTTTCTCAAAAGTTAGATGAATGTGTGCGGTTGAGTTTGCCTAGTACAGCAGAGGTGTTTTAATCCCTGAAAATGTATATTAAATGTGAAATATCATCTATACCACTATGTCTGCGGACCGGTTATCTGGCGGCACTCAATAATTGGGAAGAGGCATGTCTTTATGTTTTTGGCTCCTGTTCAGCTCTGGAAGGCTCTAGGACCACCACACTTGCACTACTGTCTACGTCTCAGTGCCCCCTTTCAGAATCCAGAGTTTCGAGAAGATCTGAAATACATGTTTTTCTGACACAAAAAATATATAAGGGGTACCCCTTTGGGTTTTTTGGGGTGACAATTTTGAGTTTCTCAAAAGTTAGATGAATGTGTGCGGTTGAGTTTGCCTAGTACAGCAGTGGTGTTTTAATCCATGAAAATGTATATTAAATGTGAAATATCATCTATAAAGACTATGTCTGCGGACCGGTTATTTGGCGGTGCTCAATAATTGGGAAGAGGCATGTCTTTATGTTATTGGCTCCTGTTCAGCTCTGGAAGGCTCTAGGACCACCACACTTGCACTACTGTCTATGTCTCAGTGCCCCTTATCAGAATCCAGAGTTTCGAGAAGATCTGAAATACATGTTTTTCCGACACAAAAAATATATAAGGGGTACCCCTTTGGGTTTTTTGGGGTGACAATTTTGAGTTTCTCAAAAGTTAGATGAATGTGTGCGGTTGAGTTTGCCTAGTACAGCAGAGGTGTTTTAATCCATGAAAATGTATATTAAATGTGAAATATCATCTATACCACTATGTCTGCTGACCGGTTATCTGGCGGCGCTCAATAATTGGGAAGAGGCATGTCTTTATGTTTTTGGCTCCTGTTCAGCTCTGGAAGGCTCTAGGACCACCACACTTGCACTACTGTCTACGTCTCAGTGCCCCTTATCAGAATCCAGAGTTTCGAGAAGATCTGAAATACATGTTTTTCCGACACAAAAAAATATATAAGGGGTACCCCTTTGGGTTTTTTGGGGTGACATTTTTGAGTTTCTCAAAAGTTAGATGAATGTGTGCGGTTGAGTTTGCCTAGTACAGCAGTGGTGTTTTAATCCATGAAAATGTATATTAAATGTGAAATATCATCTATAAAGACTATGTCTGCGGACTGTTTTTTTTGGCCGTGCTCAATAATTGGGAAGAGGCATGTCTTTATGTTTTTGGCTCCTGTTCAGCTCTGGAAGGCTCTAGGACCACCACACTTGCACTACTGTCTACGTCTCAGTGCCCCCTTTCAGAATCCAGAGTTTCGAGAAGATCTGAAATACATGTTTTTCCGACACAAAAAATATATAAGGGGTACCCCTTTGGGTTTTTTGGCGTGACAATTTTGAGTTTCTCTGATCTTCTCGAATCTCTGGATTCCCATAGGGGGCACGGAAGCGTACACTGGAGCGAAAGTCTAGTGGCCCTAGAGCCCTCAGGAGCTGAACAGGAGCCGAAACACAAAGTCATCCCATTTCCAATTTATGCAGTGGCGCCCAAATAAGGGGCCCATGGACACTGCTTTTTCTATGCAAATTAAGCACTCATATTACTCAAAAGTTAGATGAATGTGTGCGGTTGAGTTTGCCTAGTACAGCAGTGGTGTTTAAATCCATGAAAATGTATATTAAATGTGAAATATCATCTATAAAGACTATGTCTGCGGACCGGTTATTTGGCCGTGCTCAATAATTGGGAAGAGGCATGTCTTTATGTTATTGGCTCCTGTTCAGCTCTGGAAGGCTCTAGGACCACCACACTTGCACTACTGTCTACGTCTCAGTGCCCCTTATCAGAATCCAGAGTTTCGAGAAGATCTGAAATACATGTTTTTCCGACACAAAAAAATATATAAGTGGTACCCCTTTGGGTTTTTTGGGGTGACATTTTTGAGTTTCTCAAAAGTTAGATGAATGTGTGCGGTTGAGTTTGCCTAGTACAGCAGTGGTGTTTTAATCCATGAAAATGTATATTAAATGTGAAATATCATCTATAAAGACTATGTCTGCGGACTGTTTTTTTTTGGCCGTGCTCAATAATTGGGAAGAGGCATGTCTTTATGTTTTTGGCTCCTGTTCAGCTCTGGAAGGCTCTAGGACCACCACACTTGCACTACTGTCTACGTCTCAGTGCCCCTTATCAGAATCCAGAGTTTCGAGAAGATCTGAAATACATGTTTTTCCGACACAAAAATATATAAGGGGTACCCCTTTGGGTTTTTTGGGGTGACAATTTTGAGTTTCTCAAAAGTTAGATGAATGTGTGCGGTTGAGTTTGCCTAGTACAGCAGAGGTGTTTTAATCCATGAAAATGTATATTAAATGTGAAATATCATCTATACCACTATGTCTGCGGACAGGTTATCTGGCGGCGCTCAATAATTGGGAAGAGGCATGTCTTTATGTTTTTGGCTCCTGTTCAGCTCTGGAAGGCTCTAGGACCACCACACTTGCACTACTGTCTACGTCTCAGTGCCCCCTATAAGAATCCAGAGTTTCGAGAAGATCTGAAATACATGTTTTTCCGACACAAAAAATATATAAGGGGTACCCCTTTGGGTTTTTTGGGGTGACAATTTTGAGTTTCTCAAAAGTTAGAGGAATGTGTGCGGTTGAGTTTGCCTAGTACAGCAGAGGTGTTTTAATCCATGAAAATGTATATTAAATGTGAAATATCATCTATACCACTATGTCTGCGGACAGGTTAGCTGGCGGCGCTCAATAATTGGGAAGAGGCATGTCTTTATGTTTTTGGCTCCTGTTCAGCTCTGGAAGGCTCTAGGACCACCACACTTGCACTACTGTCTACGTCTCAGTGCCCCTTATCAGAATCCAGAGTTTCGAGAAGATCTGAAATACATGTTTTTCCGACACAAAAAATATATAAGGGGTACCCCTTTGGGTTTTTTGGGGTGACAATTTTGAGTTTCTCAAAAGTTAGATGAATGTGTGCGGTTGAGTTTGCCTAGTACAGCAGAGGTGTTTTAATCCATGAAAATGTATATTAAATGTGAAATATCATCTATACCACTATGTCTGCGGACAGGTTAGCTGGCGGCGCTCAATAATTGGGAAGAGGCATGTCTTTATGTTTTTGGCTCCTGTTCAGCTCTGGAAGGCTCTAGGACCACCACACTTGCACTACTGTCTACGTCTCAGTGCCCCTTATCAGAATCCAGAGTTTCGAGAAGATCTGAAATACATGTTTTTCCGACACAAAAAATATATAAGGGGTACCCCTTTGGGTTTTTTGGCGTGACAATTTTGAGTTTCTCTGATCTTCTCGAATCTCTGGATTCCCATAGGGGGCACGGAAGCGTACACTGGAGCGAACGTCTAGTGGCCCTAGAGCCCTCAGGAGCTGAACAGGAGCCGAAACACAAAGTCATCCCATTTCCAATTTATGCAGTGGCGCCCAAATAAGGGGCCCATGGACACTGCTTTTTCTATGCAAATTAAGCACTCATATTACTCAAAAGTTAGATGAATGTGTGCGGTTGAGTTTGCCTAGTACAGCAGTGGTGTTTTAATCCATGAAAATGTATATTAAATGTGAAATATCATCTATAAAGACTATGTCTGCGGACAGTTTTTTTTGGCCGTGCTCAATAATTGGGAAGAGGCATGTCTTTATGTTTTTGGCTCCTGTTCAGCTCTGGAAGGCTCTAGGACCACCACACTTGCACTACTGTCTATGTCTCAGTGCCCCTTATCAGAATCCAGAGTTTCGAGAAGAACTGAAATACATGTTTTTCCGACACAAAAAATATATAAGGGGTACCCCTTTGGGTTTTTTGGCGTGACAATTTTGAGTTTCTCTGATCTTCTCGAATCTCTGGATTCCCATAGGGGGCTCGGAAGCGTACACTGGAGCGAAAGTCTGGTGGCCCTAGAGCCCTCATGAGCTGAACAGGAGCCGAAAAACAAAGTCATCCCATTTCCAATTTATGCAGTGGCGCCCAAATAAGGGGCCCATGGACACTGCTTTTTCTATGCAAATTAAGCACTCATATTACTCAAAAGTTAGATGAATGTGTGCGGTTGAGTTTGCCTACTACAGCAGTGGTGTTTTAATCCATGAAAATGTATATTAAATGTGAAATATCATCTATAAAGACTATGTCTGCGGACTGTTTTTTTTTGGCCGTGCTCAATAATTGGGAAGAGGCATGTCTTTATGTTTTTGGCTCCTGTTCAGCTCTGGAAGGCTCTAGGACCACCACACTTGCACTACTGTCTACGTCTCAGTGCCCCTTATCAGAATCCAGAGTTTCTAGAAGATCTGAAATACATGTTTTTCCGACACAAAAATATATAAGGGGTACCCCTTTGGGTTTTTTGGGGTGACAATTTTGAGTTTCTCAAAAGTTAGATGAATGTGTGCGGTTGAGTTTGCCTAGTACAGCAGAGGTGTTTTAATCCATGAAAATGTATATTAAATGTGAAATATCATCTATACCACTATGTCTGCGGACAGGTTATCTGGCGGCGCTCAATAATTGGGAAGAGGCATGTCTTTATGTTTTTGGCTCCTGTTCAGCTCTGGAAGGCTCTAGGACCACCACACTTGCACTACTGTCTACGTCTCAGTGCCCCCTATAAGAATCCAGAGTTTCGAGAAGATCTGAAATACATGTTTTTCCGACACAAAAAATATATAAGGGGTACCCCTTTGGGTTTTTTGGGGTGACAATTTTGAGTTTCTCAAAAGTTAGAGGAATGTGTGCGGTTGAGTTTGCCTAGTACAGCAGAGGTGTTTTAATCCATGAAAATGTATATTAAATGTGAAATATCATCTATACCACTATGTCTGCGGACAGGTTAGCTGGCGGCGCTCAATAATTGGGAAGAGGCATGTCTTTATGTTTTTGGCTCCTGTTCAGCTCTGGAAGGCTCTAGGACCACCACACTTGCACTACTGTCTACGTCTCAGTGCCCCTTATCAGAATCCAGAGTTTCGAGAAGATCTGAAATACATGTTTTTCCGACACAAAAAATATATAAGGGGTACCCCTTTGGGTTTTTTGGGGTGACAATTTTGAGTTTCTCAAAAGTTAGATGAATGTGTGCGGTTGAGTTTGCCTAGTACAGCAGAGGTGTTTTAATCCATGAAAATGTATATTAAATGTGAAATATCATCTATACCACTATGTCTGCGGACAGGTTATCTGGCGGCGCTCAATAATTGGGAAGAGGCATGTCTTTATGTTTTTGGCTCCTGTTCAGCTCTGGAAGGCTCTAGGACCACCACACTTGCACTACTGTCTACGTCTCAGTGCCCCCTATAAGAATCCAGAGTTTCGAGAAGATCTGAAATACATGTTTTTCCGACACAAAAAATATATAAGGGGTACCCCTTTGGGTTTTTTGGGGTGACAATTTTGAGTTTCTCAAAAGTTAGAGGAATGTGTGCGGTTGAGTTTGCCTAGTACAGCAGAGGTGTTTTAATCCATGAAAATGTATATTAAATGTGAAATATCATCTATACCACTATGTCTGCGGACAGGTTAGCTGGCGGCGCTCAATAATTGGGAAGAGGCATGTCTTTATGTTTTTGGCTCCTGTTCAGCTCTGGAAGGCTCTAGGACCACCACACTTGCACTACTGTCTACGTCTCAGTGCCCCTTATCAGAATCCAGAGTTTCGAGAAGATCTGAAATACATGTTTTTCCGACACAAAAAATATATAAGGGGTAGTACCCTTTGGGTTTTTTGGGGTGACAATTTTGAGTTTCTCAAAAGTTAGATGAATGTGTGCGGTTGAGTTTGCCTAGTACAGCAGAGGTGTTTTAATCCATGAAAATGTATATTAAATGTGAAATATCATCTATACCACTATGTCTGCGGACAGGTTAGCTGGCGGCGCTCAATAATTGGGAAGAGGCATGTCTTTATGTTTTTGGCTCCTGTTCAGCTCTGGAAGGCTCTAGGACCACCACACTTGCACTACTGTCTACGTCTCAGTGCCCCTTATCAGAATCCAGAGTTTCGAGAAGATCTGAAATACATGTTTTTCCGACACAAAAAATATATAAGGGGTACCCCTTTGGGTTTTTTGGCGTGACAATTTTGAGTTTCTCTGATCTTCTCGAATCTCTGGATTCCCATAGGGGGCACGGAAGCGTACACTGGAGCGAAAGTCTAGTGGCCCTAGAGCCCTCAGGAGCTGAACAGGAGCCGAAACACAAAGTCATCCCATTTCCAATTTATGCAGTGGCGCCCAAATAAGGGGCCCATGGACACTGCTTTTTCTATGCAAATTAAGCACTCATATTACTCAAAAGTTAGATGAATGTGTGCGGTTGAGTTTGCCTAGTACAGCAGTGGTGTTTTAATCCATGAAAATGTATATTAAATGTGAAATATCATCTATAAAGACTATGTCTGCGGACCGGTTATTTGGCGGTGCTCAATAATTGGGAAGAGGCATGTCTTTATGTTATTGGCTCCTGTTCAGCTCTGGAAGGCTCTAGGACCACCACACTTGCACTACTGTCTATGTCTCAGTGCCCCTTATCAGAATCCAGAGTTTCGAGAAGATCTGAAATACATGTTTTTCCGACACAAAAAATATATAAGGGGTACCCCTTTGGGTTTTTTGGGGTGACAATTTTGAGTTTCTCAAAAGTTAGATGAATGTGTGCGGTTGAGTTTGCCTAGTACAGCAGTGGTGTTTTAATCCATGAAAATGTATATTAAATGTGAAATATCATCTATAAAGACTATGTCTGCGGACAGTTTTTTTTGGCCGTGCTCAATAATTGGGAAGAGGCATGTCTTTATGTTTTTGGCTCCTGTTCAGCTCTGGAAGGCTCTAGGACCACCACACTTGCACTACTGTCTATGTCTCAGTGCCCCTTATCAGAATCCAGAGTTTCGAGAAGAACTGATATACATGTTTTTCCGACACAAAAAATATATAAGGGGTACCCCTTTGGGTTTTTTGGCGTGACAATTTTGAGTTTCTCTGATCTTCTCGAATCTCTGGATTCCCATAGGGGGCTCGGAAGCGTACACTGGAGCGAAAGTCTGGTGGCCCTAGAGCCCTCATGAGCTGAACAGGAGCCGAAAAACAAAGTCATCCCATTTCCAATTTATGCAGTGGCGCCCAAATAAGGGGCCCATGGACACTGCTTTTTCTATGCAAATTAAGCACTCATATTACTCAAAAGTTAGATGAATGTGTGCGGTTGAGTTTGCCTAGTACAGCAGTGGTGTTTTAATCCATGAAAATGTATATTAAATGTGAAATATCATCTATAAAGACTATGTCTGCGGACTGTTTTTTTTTGGCCGTGCTCAATAATTGGGAAGAGGCATGTCTTTATGTTTTTGGCTCCTGTTCAGCTCTGGAAGGCTCTAGGACCACCACACTTGCACTACTGTCTACGTCTCAGTGCCCCTTATCAGAATCCAGAGTTTCGAGAAGATCTGAAATACATGTTTTTCCGACACAAAAATATATAAGGGGTACCCCTTTGGGTTTTTTGGGGTGACAATTTTGAGTTTCTCAAAAGTTAGATGAATGTGTGCGGTTGAGTTTGCCTAGTACAGCAGAGGTGTTTTAATCCATGAAAATGTATATTAAATGTGAAATATCATCTATACCACTATGTCTGCGGACAGGTTATCTGGCGGCGCTCAATAATTGGGAAGAGCATGTCTTTATGTTTTTGGCTCCTGTTCAGCTCTGGAAGGCTCTAGGACCACCACACTTGCACTACTGTCTACGTCTCAGTGCCCCCTATAAGAATCCAGAGTTTCGAGAAGATCTGAAATACATGTTTTTCCGACACAAAAAATATATTTTTTGGGGTGACAATTTTGAGTTTCTCAAAAGTTAGAGGAATGTGTGCGGTTGAGTTTGCCTAGTACAGCAGAGGTGTTTTAATCCATGAAAATGTATATTAAATGTGAAATATCATCTATACCACTATGTCTGCGGACAGGTTAGCTGGCGGCGCTCAATAATTGGGAAGAGGCATGTCTTTATGTTTTTGGCTCCTGTTCAGCTCTGGAAGGCTCTAGGACCACCACACTTGCACTACTGTCTACGTCTCAGTGCCCCCTTTCAGAATCCAGAGTTTCGAGAAGATCTGAAATACATGTTTTTCCGACACAAAAAATATATAAGGGGTACCCCTTTGGGTTTTTTGGGGTGACAATTTTGAGTTTCTCAAAAGTTAGATGAATGTGTGCGGTTGAGTTTGCCTAGTACAGCAGAGGTGTTTTAATCCATGAAAATGTATATTAAATGTGAAATGTCATCTATACCACTATGTCTGCGGACAGGTTAGCTGGCGGCGCTCAATAATTGGGAAGAGGCATGTCTTTATGTTTTTGGCTCCTGTTCAGCTCTGGAAGGCTCTAGGACCACCACACTTGCACTACTGTCTACGTCTCAGTGCCCCTTATCAGAATCCAGAGTGTCGAGAAGATCTGAAATACATGTTTTTCCGACACAAAAAATATATAAGGGGTACCCCTTTGGGTTTTTTGGCGTGACAATTTTGAGTTTCTCTGATCTTCTCGAATCTCTGGATTCCCATAGGGGGCACGGAAGCGTACACTGGAGCGAAAGTCTAGTGGCCCTAGAGCCCTCAGGAGCTGAACAGGAGCCGAAACACAAAGTCATCCCATTTCCAATTTATGCAGTGGCGCCCAAATAAGGGGCCCATGGACACTGCTTTTTCTATGCAAATTAAGCACTCATATTACTCAAAAGTTAGATGAATGTGTGCGGTTGAGTTTGCCTAGTACAGCAGTGGTGTTTTAATCCATGAAAATGTATATTAAATGTGAAATATCATCTATAAAGACTATGTCTGCGGACCGGTTATTTGGCGGTGCTCAATAATTGGGAAGAGGCATGTCTTTATGTTATTGGCTCCTGTTCAGCTCTGGAAGGCTCTAGGACCACCACACTTGCACTACTGTCTATGTCTCAGTGCCCCTTATCAGAATCCAGAGTTTCGAGAAGATCTGAAATACATGTTTTTCCGACACAAAAAATATATAAGGGGTACCCCTTTGGGTTTTTTGGGGTGACAATTTTGAGTTTCTCAAAAGTTAGATGAATGTGTGCGGTTGAGTTTGCCTAGTACAGCAGAGGTGTTTTAATCCATGAAAATGTATATTAAATGTGAAATATCATCTATACCACTATGTCTGCGGACAGGTTAGCTGGCGGCGCTCAATAATTGGGAAGAGGCATGTCTTTATGTTTTTGGCTCCTGTTCAGCTCTGGAAGGCTCTAGGACCACCACACTTGCACTACTGTCTACGTCTCAGTGCCCCTTATCAGAATCCAGAGTTTCGAGAAGATCTGAAATACATGTTTTTCCGACACAAAAAATATATAAGGGGTACCCCTTTGGGTTTTTTGGGGTGACAATTTTGAGTTTCTCTGATCTTCTCGAATCTCTGGATTCCCATAGGGGGCACGGAAGCGTACACTGGAGCGAAAGTCTAGTGGCCCTAGAGCCCTCAGGAGCTGAACAGGAGCCGAAACACAAAGTCATCCCATTTCCAATTTATGCAGTGGCGCCCAAATAAGGGGCCCAGGAACACTGCTTTTTCTATGCAAATTAAGCACTCATATTACTCAAAAGTTAGATGAATGTGTGCGGTTGAGTTTGCCTAGTACAGCAGTGGTGTTTTAATCCATGAAAATGTATATTAAATGTGAAATATCATCTATAAAGACTATGTCTGCGGACAGTTTTTTTTGGCCGTGCTCAATAATTGGGAAGAGGCATGTCTTTATGTTTTTGGCTCCTGTTCAGCTCTGGAAGGCTCTAGGACCACCACACTTGCACTACTGTCTACGTCTCAGTGCCCCTTATCAAAATCCAGAGTTTCGAGAAGATCTGAAATACATGTTTTTCCGACACAAAAATATATAAGGGGTACCCCTTTGGGTTTTTTGGGGTGACATTTTTGAGTTTCTCAAAAGTTAGATGAATGTGTGCGGTTGAGTTTGCCTAGTACAGCAGTGGTGTTTTAATCCATGAAAATGTATATTAAATGTGAAATATCATCTATAAAGACTATGTCTGCGGACTGTTTTTTTTGGCCGTGCTCAATAATTGGGAAGAGGCATGTCTTTATGTTTTTGGCTCCTGTTCAGCTCTGGAAGGCTCTAGGACCACCACACTTGCACTACTGTCTATGTCTCAGTGCCCCCTTTCAGAATCCAGAGTTTCGAGAAGATCTGAAATACATGTTTTTCCGACACAAAAAATATATAAGGGGTACCCCTTTGGGTTTTTTGGCGTGACAATTTTGAGTTTCTCTGATCTTCTCGAATCTCTGGATTCCCATAGGGGGCACGGAAGCGTACACTGGAGCGAAAGTCTGGTGGCCCTAGAGCCCTCAGGAGCTGAACAGGAGCCGAAAAACAAAGTCATCCCATTTCCAATTTATGCAGTGGCGCCCAAATAAGGGCCCATGGACACTGCTTTTTCTATGCAAATTAAGCACTCATATTACTCAAAAGTTAGATGAATGTGTGCGGTTGAGTTTGCCTAGTACAGCAGAGGTGTTTTAATCCCTGAAAATGTATATTAAATGTGAAATATCATCTATACCACTATGTCTGCGGACCGGTTATCTGGCGGCACTCAATAATTGGGAAGAGGCATGTCTTTATGTTTTTGGCTCCTGTTCAGCTCTGGAAGGCTCTAGGACCACCACACTTGCACTACTGTCTACGTCTCAGTGCCCCCTTTCAGAATCCAGAGTTTCGAGAAGATCTGAAATACATGTTTTTCTGACACAAAAAATATATAAGGGGTACCCCTTTGGGTTTTTTGGGGTGACAATTTTGAGTTTCTCAAAAGTTAGATGAATGTGTGCGGTTGAGTTTGCCTAGTACAGCAGAGGTGTTTTAATCCCTGAAAATGTATATTAAATGTGAAATATCATCTATACCACTATGTCTGCGGATCGGTTATCTGGCGGCGCTCTATAATTGGGAAGAGGCATGTCTTTATGTTTTTGGCTCCTGTTCAGCTCTGGAAGGCTCTAGGACCACCACACTTGCACTACTGTCTACGTCTCAGTGCCCCTTATCAGAATCCAGAGTTTCGAGAAGATCTGAAATACATGTTTTTCCGACACAAAAAAATATATAAGTGGTACCCCTTTGGGTTTTTTGGGGTGACATTTTTGAGTTTCTCAAAAGTTAGATGAATGTGTGCGGTTGAGTTTGCCTAGTACAGCAGTGGTGTTTTAATCCATGAAAATGTATATTAAATGTGAAATATCATCTATACCACTATGTCTGCGGATCGGTTATCTGGCGGCGCTCTATAATTGGGAAGAGGCATGTCTTTATGTTTTTGGCTCCTGTTCAGCTCTGGAAGGCTCTAGGACCACCACACTTGCACTACTGTCTACGTCTCAGTGCCCCTTATCAGAATCCAGAGTTTCGAGAAGATCTGAAATACATGTTTTTCCGACACAAAAAAATATATAAGTGGTACCCCTTTGGGTTTTTTGGGGTGACATTTTTGAGTTTCTCAAAAGTTAGATGAATGTGTGCGGTTGAGTTTGCCTAGTACAGCAGTGGTGTTTTAATCCATGAAAATGTATATTAAATGTGAAATATCATCTATAAAGACTATGTCTGCGGACTGTTTTTTTTGGCCGTGCTCAATAATTGGGAAGAGGCATGTCTTTATGTTTTTGGCTCCTGTTCAGCTCTGGAAGGCTCTAGGACCACCACACTTGCACTACTGTCTACGTCTCAGTGCCCCTTATCAGAATCCAGAGTTTCGAGAAGATCTGAAATACATGTTTTTCCGACACAAAAATATATAAGGGGTACCCCTTTGGGTTTTTTGGGGTGACAATTTTGAGTTTCTCAAAAGTTAGATGAATGTGTGCGGTTGAGTTTGCCTAGTACAGCAGAGGTGTTTTAATCCATGAAAATGTATATTAAATGTGAAATATCATCTATACCACTATGTCTGCGGACAGGTTATCTGGCGGCGCTCAATAATTGGGAAGAGGCATGTCTTTATGTTTTTGGCTCCTGTTCAGCTCTGGAAGGCTCTAGGACCACCACACTTGCACTACTGTCTACGTCTGAGTGCCCCTTATCAGAATCCAGAGTTTCGAGAAGATCTGAAATACATGTTTTTCTGACACAAAAAATATATAAGGGGTACCCCTTTGGGTTTTTTGGGGTGACAATTTTGAGTTTCTCAAAAGTTAGATGAATGTGTGCGGTTGAGTTTGCCTAGTACAGCAGTGGTGTTTTAATCCATGAAAATGTATATTAAATGTGAAATATCATCTATAAAGACTATGTCTGCGGACAGTTTTTTTTGGCCGTGCTCAATAATTGGGAAGAGGCATGTCTTTATGTTTTTGGCTCCTGTTCAGCTCTGGAAGGCTCTAGGACCACCACACTTGCACTACTGTCTACGTCTCAGTGCCCCCTTTCAGAATCCAGAGTTTCGAGAAGAACTGAAATACATGTTTTTCCGACACAAAAAATATATAAGGGGTACTTTTTGGCGTGACAATTTTGAGTTTCTCTGATCTTCTCGAATCTCTGGATTCCCATAGGGGGCACGGAAGCGTACACTGGAGCGAAAGTCTGGTGGCCCTAGAGCCCTCAGGAGCTGAACAGGAGCCGAAAAACAAAGTCATCCCATTTCCAATTTATGCAGTGGCGCCCAAATAAGGGGCCCATGGACACTGCTTTTTCTATGCAAATTAAGCACTCATATTACTCAAAAGTTAGATGAATGTGTGCGGTTGAGTTTGCCTAGTACAGCAGTGGTGTTTTAATCCATGAAAATGTATATTAAATGTGAAATATCATCTATAAAGACTATGTCTGCGGACCGGTTATTTGGCGGTGCTCAATAATTGGGAAGAGGCATGTCTTTATGTTATTGGCTCCTGTTCAGCTCTGGAAGGCTCTAGGACCACCACACTTGCACTACTGTCTATGTCTCAGTGCCCCTTATCAGAATCCAGAGTTTCGAGAAGATCTGAAATACATGTTTTTCCGACACAAAAAATATATAAGGGGTACCCCTTTGGGTTTTTTGGGGTGACAATTTTGAGTTTCTCAAAAGTTAGATGAATGTGTGCGGTTGAGTTTGCCTAGTACAGCAGAGGTGTTTTAATCCATGAAAATGTATATTAAATGTGAAATATCATCTATACCACTATGTCTGCTGACCGGTTATCTGGCGGCGCTCAATAATTGGGAAGAGGCATGTCTTTATGTTTTTGGCTCCTGTTCAGCTCTGGAAGGCTCTAGGACCACCACACTTGCACTACTGTCTACGTCTCAGTGCCCCTTATCAGAATCCAGAGTTTCGAGAAGATCTGAAATACATGTTTTTCCGACACAAAAAAATATATAAGGGGTACCCCTTTGGGTTTTTTGGGGTGACATTTTTGAGTTTCTCAAAAGTTAGATGAATGTGTGCGGTTGAGTTTGCCTAGTACAGCAGTGGTGTTTTAATCCATGAAAATGTATATTAAATGTGAAATATCATCTATAAAGACTATGTCTGCGGACTGTTTTTTTTGGCCGTGCTCAATAATTGGGAAGAGGCATGTCTTTATGTTTTTGGCTCCTGTTCAGCTCTGGAAGGCTCTAGGACCACCACACTTGCACTACTGTCTACGTCTCAGTGCCCCCTTTCAGAATCCAGAGTTTCGAGAAGATCTGAAATACATGTTTTTCCGACACAAAAAATATATAAGGGGTACCCCTTTGGGTTTTTTGGCGTGACAATTTTGAGTTTCTCTGATCTTCTCGAATCTCTGGATTCCCATAGGGGGCACGGAAGCGTACACTGGAGCGAAAGTCTAGTGGCCCTAGAGCCCTCAGGAGCTGAACAGGAGCCGAAACACAAAGTCATCCCATTTCCAATTTATGCAGTGGCGCCCAAATAAGGGGCCCATGGACACTGCTTTTTCTATGCAAATTAAGCACTCATATTACTCAAAAGTTAGATGAATGTGTGCGGTTGAGTTTGCCTAGTACAGCAGTGGTGTTTAAATCCATGAAAATGTATATTAAATGTGAAATATCATCTATAAAGACTATGTCTGCGGACCGGTTATTTGGCCGTGCTCAATAATTGGGAAGAGGCATGTCTTTATGTTATTGTGTCCTGTTCAGCTCTGGAAGGCTCTAGGACCACCACACTTGCACTACTGTCTATGTCTCAGTGCCCCTTATCAGAATCCAGAGTTTCGAGAAGATCTGAAATACATGTTTTTCCGACACAAAAAATATATAAGGGGTACCCCTTTGGGTTTTTTGGGGTGACAATTTTGAGTTTCTCAAAAGTTAGATGAATGTGTGCGGTTGAGTTTGCCTAGTACAGCAGTGGTGTTTTAATCCATGAAAATGTATATTAAATGTGAAATATCATCTATACCACTATGTCTGCGGACAGGTTAGCTGGCGGCGCTCAATAATTGGGAAGAGGCATGTCTTTATGTTTTTGGCTCCTGTTCAGCTCTGGAAGGCTCTAGGACCACCACACTTGCACTACTGTCTACGTCTCAGTGCCCCTTATCAGAATCCAGAGTTTCGAGAAGATCTGAAATACATGTTTTTCCGACACAAAAAATATATAAGGGGTACCCCTTTGGGTTTTTTGGGGTGACAATTTTGAGTTTCTCAAAAGTTAGATGAATGTGTGCGGTTGAGTTTGCCTAGTACAGCAGAGGTGTTTTAATCCATGAAAATGTATATTAAATGTGAAATATCATCTATACCACTATGTCTGCGGACAGGTTAGCTGGCGGCGCTCAATAATTGGGAAGAGGCATGTCTTTATGTTTTTGGCTCCTGTTCAGCTCTGGAAGGCTCTAGGACCACCACACTTGCACTACTGTCTATGTCTCAGTGCCCCTTATCAGAATCCAGAGTTTCGAGAAGATCTGAAATACATGTTTTTCCGACACAAAAAATATATAAGGGGTACCCCTTTGGGTTTTTTGGGGTGACAATTTTGAGTTTCTCAAAAGTTAGATGAATGTGTGCGGTTGAGTTTGCCTAGTACAGCAGTGGTGTTTTAATCCATGAAAATGTATATTAAATGTGAAATATCATCTATAAAGACTATGTCTGCGGACAGTTTTTTTTGGCCGTGCTCAATAATTGGGAAGAGGCATGTCTTTATGTTTTTGGCTCCTGTTCAGCTCTGGAAGGCTCTAGGACCACCACACTTGCACTACTGTCTATGTCTCAGTGCCCCTTATCAGAATCCAGAGTTTCGAGAAGAACTGAAATACATGTTTTTCCGACACAAAAAATATATAAGGGGTACCCCTTTGGGTTTTTTGGCGTGACAATTTTGAGTTTCTCTGATCTTCTCGAATCTCTGGATTCCCATAGGGGGCTCGGAAGCGTACACTGGAGCGAAAGTCTGGTGGCCCTAGAGCCCTCATGAGCTGAACAGGAGCCGAAAAACAAAGTCATCCCATTTCCAATTTATGCAGTGGCGCCCAAATAAGGGGCCCATGGACACTGCTTTTTCTATGCAAATTAAGCACTCATATTACTCAAAAGTTAGATGAATGTGTGCGGTTGAGTTTGCCTAGTACAGCAGTGGTGTTTTAATCCATGAAAATGTATATTAAATGTGAAATATCATCTATAAAGACTATGTCTGCGGACTGTTTTTTTTTGGCCGTGCTCAATAATTGGGAAGAGGCATGTCTTTATGTTTTTGGCTCCTGTTCAGCTCTGGAAGGCTCTAGGACCACCACACTTGCACTACTGTCTACGTCTCAGTGCCCCTTATCAGAATCCAGAGTTTCGAGAAGATCTGAAATACATGTTTTTCCGACACAAAAATATATAAGGGGTACCCCTTTGGGTTTTTTGGGGTGACAATTTTGAGTTTCTCAAAAGTTAGATGAATGTGTGCGGTTGAGTTTGCCTAGTACAGCAGAGGTGTTTTAATCCATGAAAATGTATATTAAATGTG
Source organism: Pseudorasbora parva (assembly GCF_024679245.1). NCBI lineage: Eukaryota > Metazoa > Chordata > Actinopteri > Cypriniformes > Gobionidae > Pseudorasbora > Pseudorasbora parva. The sequence goes on along the minus strand of NC_090177.1, from coordinate 784,935 downwards.
AAATATCATCTATACCACTATGTCTGCGGACAGGTTATCTGGCGGCGCTCAATAATTGGGAAGAGGCATGTCTTTATGTTTTTGGCTCCTGTTCAGCTCTGGAAGGCTCTAGGACCACCACACTTGCACTACTGTCTACGTCTCAGTGCCCCCTATAAGAATCCAGAGTTTCGAGAAGATCTGAAATACATGTTTTTCCGACACAAAAAATATATAAGGGGTACCCCTTTGGGTTTTTTGGGGTGACAATTTTGAGTTTCTCAAAAGTTAGAGGAATGTGTGCGGTTGAGTTTGCCTAGTACAGCAGAGGTGTTTTAATCCATGAAAATGTATATTAAATGTGAAATATCATCTATACCACTATGTCTGCGGACAGGTTAGCTGGCGGCGCTCAATAATTGGGAAGAGGCATGTCTTTATGTTTTTGGCTCCTGTTCAGCTCTGGAAGGCTCTAGGACCACCACACTTGCACTACTGTCTACGTCTCAGTGCCCCTTATCAGAATCCAGAGTTTCGAGAAGATCTGAAATACATGTTTTTCCGACACAAAAAATATATAAGGGGTACCCCTTTGGGTTTTTTGGGGTGACAATTTTGAGTTTCTCAAAAGTTAGATGAATGTGTGCGGTTGAGTTTGCCTAGTACAGCAGAGGTGTTTTAATCCATGAAAATGTATATTAAATGTGAAATGTCATCTATACCACTATGTCTGCGGACAGGTTAGCTGGCGGCGCTCAATAATTGGGAAGAGGCATGTCTTTATGTTTTTGGCTCCTGTTCAGCTCTGGAAGGCTCTAGGACCACCACACTTGCACTACTGTCTACGTCTCAGTGCCCCTTATCAGAATCCAGAGTTTCGAGAAGATCTGAAATACATGTTTTTCCGACACAAAAAATATATAAGGGGTACCCCTTTGGGTTTTTTGGCGTGACAATTTTGAGTTTCTCTGATCTTCTCGAATCTCTGGATTCCCATAGGGGGCACGGAAGCGTACACTGGAGCGAAAGTCTAGTGGCCCTAGAGCCCTCAGGAGCTGAACAGGAGCCGAAACACAAAGTCATCCCATTTCCAATTTATGCAGTGGCGCCCAAATAAGGGGCCCATGGACACTGCTTTTTCTATGCAAATTAAGCACTCATATTACTCAAAAGTTAGATGAATGTGTGCGGTTGAGTTTGCCTAGTACAGCAGTGGTGTTTTAATCCATGAAAATGTATATTAAATGTGAAATATCATCTATAAAGACTATGTCTGCGGACCGGTTATTTGGCGGTGCTCAATAATTGGGAAGAGGCATGTCTTTATGTTTTTGGCTCCTGTTCAGCTCTGGAAGGCTCTAGGACCACCACACTTGCACTACTGTCTATGTCTCAGTGCCCCTTATCAGAATCCAGAGTTTCGAGAAGATCTGAAATACATGTTTTTCCGACACAAAAAATATATAAGGGGTACCCCTTTGGGTTTTTTGGGGTGACAATTTTGAGTTTCTCAAAAGTTAGATGAATGTGTGCGGTTGAGTTTGCCTAGTACAGCAGAGGTGTTTTAATCCATGAAAATGTATATTAAATGTGAAATATCATCTATACCACTATGTCTGCGGACAGGTTAGCTGGCGGCGCTCAATAATTGGGAAGAGGCATGTCTTTATGTTTTTGGCTCCTGTTCAGCTCTGGAAGGCTCTAGGACCACCACACTTGCACTACTGTCTACGTCTCAGTGCCCCTTATCAGAATCCAGAGTTTCGAGAAGATCTGAAATACATGTTTTTCCGACACAAAAAATATATAAGGGGTACCCCTTTGGGTTTTTTGGGGTGACAATTTTGAGTTTCTCTGATCTTCTCGAATCTCTGGATTCCCATAGGGGGCACGGAAGCGTACACTGGAGCGAAAGTCTAGTGGCCCTAGAGCCCTCAGGAGCTGAACAGGAGCCGAAACACAAAGTCATCCCATTTCCAATTTATGCAGTGGCGCCCAAATAAGGGGCCCATGGACACTGCTTTTTCTATGCAAATTAAGCACTCATATTACTCAAAAGTTAGATGAATGTGTGCGGTTGAGTTTGCCTAGTACAGCAGTGGTGTTTTAATCCATGAAAATGTATATTAAATGTGAAATATCATCTATAAAGACTATGTCTGCGGACCGGTTATTTGGCGGTGCTCAATAATTGGGAAGAGGCATGTCTTTATGTTTTTGGCTCCTGTTCAGCTCTGGAAGGCTCTAGGACCACCACACTTGCACTACTGTCTATGTCTCAGTGCCCCTTATCAGAATCCAGAGTTTCGAGAAGATCTGAAATACATGTTTTTCCGACACAAAAAATATATAAGGGGTACCCCTTTGGGTTTTTTGGGGTGACAATTTTGAGTTTCTCAAAAGTTAGATGAATGTGTGCGGTTGAGTTTGCCTAGTACAGCAGTGGTGTTTTAATCCATGAAAATGTATATTAAATGTGAAATATCATCTATAAAGACTATGTCTGCGGACAGTTTTTTTTGGCCGTGCTCAATAATTGGGAAGAGGCATGTCTTTATGTTTTTGGCTCCTGTTCAGCTCTGGAAGGCTCTAGGACCACCACACTTGCACTACTGTCTACGTCTCAGTGCCCCTTATCAAAATCCAGAGTTTCGAGAAGATCTGAAATACATGTTTTTCCGACACAAAAAATATATAAGGGGTACCCCTTTGGGTTTTTTGGGGTGACATTTTTGAGTTTCTCAAAAGTTAGATGAATGTGTGCGGTTGAGTTTGCCTAGTACAGCAGTGGTGTTTTAATCCATGAAAATGTATATTAAATGTGAAATATCATCTATAAAGACTATGTCTGCGGACTGTTTTTTTTGGCCGTGCTCAATAATTGGGAAGAGGCATGTCTTTATGTTTTTGGCTCCTGTTCAGCTCTGGAAGGCTCTAGGACCACCACACTTGCACTACTGTCTATGTCTCAGTGCCCCCTTTCAGAATCCAGAGTTTCGAGAAGATCTGAAATACATGTTTTTCCGACACAAAAAATATATAAGGGGTACCCCTTTGGGTTTTTTGGCGTGACAATTTTGAGTTTCTCTGATCTTCTCGAATCTCTGGATTCCCATAGGGGGCACGGAAGCGTACACTGGAGCGAAAGTCTGGTGGCCCTAGAGCCCTCAGGAGCTGAACAGGAGCCGAAAAACAAAGTCATCCCATTTCCAATTTATGCAGTGGCGCCCAAATAAGGGGCCCATGGACACTGCTTTTTCTATGCAAATTAAGCACTCATATTACTCAAAAGTTAGATGAATGTGTGCGGTTGAGTTTGCCTAGTACAGCAGTGGTGTTTTAATCCATGAAAATGTATATTAAATGTGAAATATCATCTATAAAGACTATGTCTGCGGACTGTTTTTTTTTGGCCGTGCTCAATAATTGGGAAGAGGCATGTCTTTATGTTTTTGGCTCCTGTTCAGCTCTGGAAGGCTCTAGGACCACCACACTTGCACTACTGTCTACGTCTCAGTGCCCCTTATCAGAATCCAGAGTTTCGAGAAGATCTGAAATACATGTTTTTCCGACACAAAAATATATAAGGGGTACCCCTTTGGGTTTTTTGGGGTGACAATTTTGAGTTTCTCAAAGGTTAGATGAATGTATGCGGTTGAGTTTGCCTAGTACAGCAGAGGTGTTTTAATCCATGAAAATGTATATTAAATGTGAAATATCATCTATACCACTATGTCTGCTGACCGGTTATCTGGCGGCGCTCAATAATTGGGAAGAGGCATGTCTTTATGTTTTTGGCTCCTGTTCAGCTCTGGAAGGCTCTAGGACCACCACACTTGCACTACTGTCTACGTCTCAGTGCCCCCTTTCAGAATCCAGAGTTTCGAGAAGATCTGAAATACATGTTTTTCTGACACAAAAAATATATAAGGGGTACCCCTTTGGGTTTTTTGGGGTGACAATTTTGAGTTTCTCAAAAGTTAGATAAATGTGTGCGGTTGAGTTTGCCTAGTACAGCAGAGGTGTTTTAATCCCTGAAAATGTATATTAAATGTGAAATATCATGTATACCACTATGTCTGCGGACCGGTTATCTGGCGGCGCTCAATAATTGGGAAGAGGCATGTCTTTATGTTTTTGGCTCCTGTTCAGCTCTGGAAGGCTCTAGGACCACCACACTTGCACTACTGTCTACGTCTCAGTGCCCCCTTTCAGAATCCAGAGTTTCGAGAAGATCTGAAATACATGTTTTTCCGACACAAAAAATATATAAGGGGTACCCCTTAGGGTTTTTTGGCGTGACAATTTTGAGTTTCTCTGATCTTCTCGAATCTCTGGATTCCCATAGGGGGCACGGAAGCGTACACTGGAGCGAAAGTCTGGTGGCCCTAGAGCCCTCAGGAGCTGAACAGGAGCCGAAACACAAAGTCATCCCATTTCCAATTTATGCAGTGGTGCCCAAATAAGGGGCCCATGGACACTGCTTTTTCTGTGCAAATTAAGCACTCATATTACTCAAAAGTTAGATGAATGTGTGCGGTTGAGTTTGCCTAGTACAGCAGTGGTGTTTTAATCCATGAAAATGTATATTAAATGTGAAATATCATCTATAAAGTCTATGTCTGCGGACTGTTTTTTTTTGGCCGTGCTCAATAATTGGGAAGAGGCATGTCTTTATGTTTTTGGCTCCTGTTCAGCTCTGGAAGGCTCTAGGACCACCACACTTGCACTACTGTCTACGTCTCAGTGCCCCCTTTCAGAATCCAGAGTTTCGAGAAGATCTGAAATACATGTTTTTCTGACACAAAAATATATAAGGGGTACCCCTTTGGGTTTTTTGGGGTGACAATTTTGAGTTTCTCAAAAGTTAGATGAATGTGTGCGGTTGAGTTTGCCTAGTACAGCAGAGGTGTTTTAATCCATGAAAATGTATATTAAATGTGAAATATCATCTATACCACTATGTCTGCGGATCGGTTATCTGGCGGCGCTCTATAATTGGGAAGAGGCATGTCTTTATGTTTTTGGCTCCTGTTCAGCTCTGGAAGGCTCTAGGACCACCACACTTGCACTACTGTCTACGTCTCAGTGCCCCTTATCAGAATCCAGAGTTTCGAGAAGATCTGAAATACATGTTTTTCCGACACAAAAATATATAAGGGGTACCCCTTTGGGTTTTTTGGGGTGACAATTTTGAGTTTCTCAAAAGTTAGATGAATGTGTGCGGTTGAGTTTGCCTAGTACAGCAGAGGTGTTTTAATCCATGAAAATGTATATTAAATATGAAATATCATCTATACCACTATGTCTGCGGACAGGTTATCTGGCGGCGCTCAATAATTGGGAAGAGGCATGTCTTTATGTTTTTGGCTCCTGTTCAGCTCTGGAAGGCTCTAGGACCACCACACTTGCACTACTGTCTACGTCTGAGTGCCCCTTATCAGAATCCAGAGTTTCGAGAAGATCTGAAATACATGTTTTTCTGACACAAAAAATATATAAGGGGTACCCCTTTGGGTTTTTTGGGGTGACAATTTTGAGTTTCTCAAAAGTTAGATGAATGTGTGCGGTTGAGTTTGCCTAGTACAGCAGTGGTGTTTTAATCCATGAAAATGTATATTAAATGTGAAATATCATCTATAAAGACTATGTCTGCGGACAGTTTTTTTTGGCCGTGCTCAATAATTGGGAAGAGGCATGTCTTTATGTTTTTGGCTCCTGTTCAGCTCTGGAAGGCTCTAGGACCACCACACTTGCACTACTGTCTATGTCTCAGTGCCCCTTATCAGAATCCAGAGTTTCGAGAAGATCTGAAATACATGTTTTTCCGACACAAAAATATATAAGGGGTACCCCTTTGGGTTTTTTGGGGTGACAATTTTGAGTTTCTCAAAGGTTAGATGAATGTATGCGGTTGAGTTTGCCTAGTACAGCAGAGGTGTTTTAATCCATGAAAATGTATATTAAATGTGAAATATCATCTATACCACTATGTCTGCTGACCGGTTATCTGGCGGCGCTCAATAATTGGGAAGAGGCATGTCTTTATGTTTTTGGCTCCTGTTCAGCTCTGGAAGGCTCTAGGACCACCACACTTGCACTACTGTCTACGTCTCAGTGCCCCTTATCAGAATCCAGAGTTTCGAGAAGATCTGAAATACATGTTTTTCTGACACAAAAAATATATAAGGGGTACCCCTTTGGGTTTTTTGGGGTGACAATTTTGAGTTTCTCAAAAGTTAGATGAATGTGTGCGGTTGAGTTTTCCTAGTACAGCAGAGGTGTTTTAATCCCTGAAAATGTATATTAAATGTGAAATATCATGTATACCACTATGTCTGCGGACCGGTTATCTGGCGGCGCTCAATAATTGGGAAGAGGCATGTCTTTATGTTTTTGGCTCCTGTTCAGCTCTGGAAGGCTCTAGGACCACCACACTTGCACTACTGTCTACGTCTCAGTGCCCCCTTTCAGAATCCAGAGTTTCGAGAAGATCTGAAATACATGTTTTTCTGACACAAAAAATATATAAGGGGTACCCCTTTGGGTTTTTTGGGGTGACAATTTTGAGTTTCTCAAAAGTTAGATAAATGTGTGCGGTTGAGTTTGCCTAGTACAGCAGAGGTGTTTTAATCCATGAAAATGTATATTAAATGTGAAATATCATCTATACCACTATGTCTGCGGACAGGTTATCTGGCGGCGCTGAATAATTGGGAAGAGGCATGTCTTTATGTTTTTGGCTCCTGTTCAGCTCTGGAAGGCTCTAGGACCACCACACTTGCACTACTGTCTACGTCTCAGTGCCCCCTTTCAGAATCCAGAGTTTCGAGAAGATCTGAAATACATGTTTTTCTGACACAAAAAATATATAAGGGGTACCCCTTTGGGTTTTTTGGGGTGACAATTTTGAGTTTCTCAAAAGTTAGATGATTGTGTGCGGTTGAGTTTGCCTAGTACAGCAGAGGTGTTTTAATCCATGAAAATGTATATTAAATGTGAAATATCATCTATACCACTATGTCTGCGGATCGGTTATCTGGCGGCGCTCTATAATTGGGAAGAGGCATGTCTTTATGTTATTGGCTCCTGTTCAGCTCTGGAAGGCTCTAGGACCACCACACTTGCACTACTGTCTATGTCTCAGTGCCCCTTATCAGAATCCAGAGTTTCGAGAAGATCTGAAATACATGTTTTTCCGACACAAAAAATATATGAGGGGTACCCCTTTGGGTTTTTTGGGGTGACAATTTTGAGTTTCTCAAAAGTTAGATGAATGTGTGCGGTTGAGTTTGCCTAGTACAGCAGAGGTGTTTTAATCCCTGAAAATGTATATTAAATGTGAAATATCATGTATACCACTATGTCTGCGGACCGGTTATCTGGCGGCGCTCAATAATTGGGAAGAGGCATGTCTTTATGTTTTTGGCTCCTGTTCAGCTCTGGAAGGCTCTAGGACCACCACACTTGCACTACTGTCTACGTCTCAGTGCCCCCTTTCAGAATCCAGAGTTTCGAGAAGATCTGAAATACATGTTTTTCTGACACAAAAAATATATAAGGGGTACCCCTTTGGGTTTTTTGGGGTGACAATTTTGAGTTTCTCAAAAGTTAGATAAATGTGTGCGGTTGAGTTTGCCTAGTACAGCAGAGGTGTTTTAATCCATGAAAATGTATATTAAATGTGAAATATCATCTATACCACTATGTCTGCGGACAGGTTATCTGGCGGCGCTGAATAATTGGGAAGAGGCATGTCTTTATGTTTTTGGCTCCTGTTCAGCTCTGGAAGGCTCTAGGACCACCACACTTGCACTACTGTCTACGTCTCAGTGCCCCCTTTCAGAATCCAGAGTTTCGAGAAGATCTGAAATACATGTTTTTCCGACACAAAAAATATATAAGGGGTACCCCTTAGGGTTTTTTGGCGTGACAATTTTGAGTTTCTCTGATCTTCTCGAATCTCTGGATTCCCATAGGGGGCACGGAAGCGTACACTGGAGCGAAAGTCTGGTGGCCCTAGAGCCCTCAGGAGCTGAACAGGAGCCGAAACACAAAGTCATCCCATTTCCAATTTATGCAGTGGTGCCCAAATAAGGGGCCCATGGACACTGCTTTTTCTATGCAAATTAAGCACTCATATTACTCAAAAGTTAGATGAATGTGTGCGGTTGAGTTTGCCTAGTACAGCAGTGGTGTTTTAATCCATGAAAATGTATATTAAATGTGAAATTTCATCTATAAAGTCTATGTCTGCGGACTGTTTTTTTTGGCCGTGCTCAATAATTGGGAAGAGGCATGTCTTTATGTTTTTGGCTCCTGTTCAGCTCTGGAAGGCTCTAGGACCACCACACTTGCACTACTGTCTACGTCTCAGTGCCCCCTTTCAGAATCCAGAGTTTCGAGAAGATCTGAAATACATGTTTTTCTGACACAAAAAATATATAAGGGGTACCCCTTTGGGTTTTTTGGGGTGACAATTTTGAGTTTCTCAAAAGTTAGATGAATGTGTGCGGTTGAGTTTGCCTAGTACAGCAGAGGTGTTTTAATCCCTGAAAATGTATATTAAATGTGAAATATCATCTATACCACTATGTCTGCGGATCGGTTATCTGGCGGCGCTCTATAATTGGGAAGAGGCATGTCTTTATGTTTTTGGCTCCTGTTCAGCTCTGGAAGGCTCTAGGACCACCACACTTGCACTACTGTCTACGTCTCAGTGCCCCTTATCAGAATCCAGAGTTTCGAGAAGATCTGAAATACATGTTTTTCCGACACAAAAAAATATATAAGTGGTACCCCTTTGGGTTTTTTGGGGTGACATTTTTGAGTTTCTCAAAAGTTAGATGAATGTGTGCGGTTGAGTTTGCCTAGTACAGCAGTGGTGTTTTAATCCATGAAAATGTATATTAAATGTGAAATATCATCTATAAAGACTATGTCTGCGGACTGTTTTTTTTTGGCCGTGCTCAATAATTGGGAAGAGGCATGTCTTTATGTTTTTGGCTCCTGTTCAGCTCTGGAAGGCTCTAGGACCACCACACTTGCACTACTGTCTACGTCTCAGTGCCCCTTATCAGAATCCAGAGTTTCGAGAAGATCTGAAATACATGTTTTTCCGACACAAAAAATATATAAGGGGTACCCCTTTGGGTTTTTTGGGGTGACAATTTTGAGTTTCTCAAAAGTTAGATGAATGTGTGCGGTTGAGTTTGCCTAGTACAGCAGAGGTGTTTTAATCCATGAAAATGTATATTAAATGTGAAATATCATCTATACCACTATGTCTGCGGACAGGTTATCTGGCGGCGCTCAATAATTGGGAAGAGGCATGTCTTTATGTTTTTGGCTCCAGTTCAGCTCTGGAAGGCTCTAGGACCACCACACTTGCACTACTGTCTACGTCTGAGTGCCCCTTATCAGAATCCAGAGTTTCGAGAAGATCTGAAATACATGTTTTTCTGACACAAAAAATATATAAGGCGTACCCCTTTGGGTTTTTTGGGGTGACAATTTTGAGTTTCTCAAAAGTTAGATGAATGTGTGCGGTTGAGTTTGCCTAGTACAGCAGTGGTGTTTTAATCCATGAAAATGTATATTAAATGTGAAATATCATCTATAAAGACTATGTCTGCGGACAGTTTTTTTTGGCCGTGCTCAATAATTGGGAAGAGGCATGTCTTTATGTTTTTGGCTCCTGTTCAGCTCTGGAAGGCTCTAGGACCACCACACTTGCACTACTGTCTACGTCTCAGTGCCCCCTTTCAGAATCCAGAGTTTCGAGAAGAACTGAAATACATGTTTTTCCGACACAAAAAATATATAAGGGGTACCCCTTTGGGTTTTTTGGCGTGACAATTTTGAGTTTCTCTGATCTTCTCGAATCTCTGGATTCCCATAGGGGGCACGGAAGCGTACACTGGAGCGAAAGTCTGGTGGCCCTAGAGCCCTCAGGAGCTGAACAGGAGCCGAAAAACAAAGTCATCCCATTTCCAATTTATGCAGTGGCGCCCAAATAAGGGGCCCATGGACACTGCTTTTTCTATGCAAATTAAGCACTCATATTACTCAAAAGTTAGATGAATGTGTGCGGTTGAGTTTGCCTAGTACAGCAGTGGTGTTTTAATCCATGAAAATGTATATTAAATGTGAAATATCATCTATAAAGACTATGTCTGCGGACCGGTTATTTGGCGGTGCTCAATAATTGGGAAGAGGCATGTCTTTATGTTATTGGCTCCTGTTCAGCTCTGGAAGGCTCTAGGACCACCACACTTGCACTACTGTCTATGTCTCAGTGCCCCTTATCAGAATCCAGAGTTTCGAGAAGATCTGAAATACATGTTTTTCCGACACAAAAAATATATAAGGGGTACCCCTTTGGGTTTTTTGGGGTGACAATTTTGAGTTTCTCAAAAGTTAGATGAATGTGTGCGGTTGAGTTTGCCTAGTACAGCAGAGGTGTTTTAATCCATGAAAATGTATATTAAATGTGAAATATCATCTATACCACTATGTCTGCTGACCGGTTATCTGGCGGCGCTCAATAATTGGGAAGAGGCATGTCTTTATGTTTTTGGCTCCTGTTCAGCTCTGGAAGGCTCTAGGACCACCACACTTGCACTACTGTCTACGTCTCAGTGCCCCTTATCAGAATCCAGAGTTTCGAGAAGATCTGAAATACATGTTTTTCCGACACAAAAAATATATAAGGGGTACCCCTTTGGGTTTTTTGGGGTGACAATTTTGAGTTTCTCAAAAGTTAGATGAATGTGTGCGGTTGAGTTTGCCTAGTACAGCAGTGGTGTTTTAATCCATGAAAATGTATATTAAATGTGAAATATCATCTATAAAGACTATGTCTGCGGACTGTTTTTTTTGGCCGTGCTCAATAATTGGGAAGAGGCATGTCTTTATGTTTTTGGCTCCTGTTCAGCTCTGGAAGGCTCTAGGACCACCACACTTGCACTACTGTCTACGTCTCAGTGCCCCCTTTCAGAATCCAGAGTTTCGAGAAGATCTGAAATACATGTTTTTCTGACACAAAAAATATATAAGGGGTACCCCTTTGGGTTTTTTGGGGTGACAATTTTGAGTTTCTCAAAAGTTAGATGAATGTGTGCGGTTGAGTTTGCCTAGTACAGCAGAGGTGTTTTAATCCATGAAAATGTATATTAAATGTGAAATATCATCTATACCACTATGTCTGCGGATCGGTTATCTGGCGGCGCTCTATAATTGGGAAGAGGCATGTCTTTATGTTTTTGGCTCCTGTTCAGCTCTGGAAGGCTCTAGGACCACCACACTTGCACTACTGTCTACGTCTCAGTGCCCCTTATCAGAATCCAGAGTTTCGAGAAGATCTGAAATACATGTTTTTCCGACACAAAAAAATATATAAGTGGTACCCCTTTGGGTTTTTTGGGGTGACATTTTTGAGTTTCTCAAAAGTTAGATGAATGTGTGCGGTTGAGTTTGCCTAGTACAGCAGTGGTGTTTTAATCCATGAAAATGTATATTAAATGTGAAATATCATCTATAAAGACTATGTCTGCGGACTGTTTTTTTTTGGCCGTGCTCAATAATTGGGAAGAGGCATGTCTTTATGTTTTTGGCTCCTGTTCAGCTCTGGAAGGCTCTAGGACCACCACACTTGCACTACTGTCTACGTCTCAGTGCCCCTTATCAGAATCCAGAGTTTCGAGAAGATCTGAAATACATGTTTTTCCGACACAAAAATATATAAGGGGTACCCCTTTGGGTTTTTTGGGGTGACAATTTTGAGTTTCTCAAAAGTTAGATGAATGTGTGCGGTTGAGTTTGCCTAGTACAGCAGAGGTGTTTTAATCCATGAAAATGTATATTAAATGTGAAATATCATCTATACCACTATGTCTGCGGACAGGTTAGCTGGCGGCGCTCAATAATTGGGAAGAGGCATGTCTTTATGTTTTTGGCTCCTGTTCAGCTCTGGAAGGCTCTAGGACCACCACACTTGCACTACTGTCTACGTCTCAGTGCCCCTTATCAGAATCCAGAGTTTCGAGAAGATCTGAAATACATGTTTTTCCGACACAAAAAATATATAAGGGGTACCCCTTTGGGTTTTTTGGCGTGACAATTTTGAGTTTCTCTGATCTTCTCGAATCTCTGGATTCCCATAGGGGGCACGGAAGCGTACACTGGAGCGAAAGTCTAGTGGCCCTAGAGCCCTCAGGAGCTGAACAGTAGCCGAAACACAAAGTCATCCCATTTCCAATTTATGCAGTGGCGCCCAAATAAGGGGCCCATGGACACTGCTTTTTCTATGCAAATTAAGCACTCATATTACTCAAAAGTTAGATGAATGTGTGCGGTTGAGTTTGCCTAGTACAGCAGTGGTGTTTTAATCCATGAAAATGTATATTAAATGTGAAATATCATCTATAAAGACTATGTCTGCGGACCGGTTATTTGGCGGTGCTCAATAATTGGGAAGAGGCATGTCTTTATGTTATTGGCTCCTGTTCAGCTCTGGAAGGCTCTAGGACCACCACACTTGCACTACTGTCTATGTCTCAGTGCCCCTTATCAGAATCCAGAGTTTCGAGAAGATCTGAAATACATGTTTTTCCGACACAAAAAATATATGAGGGGTACCCCTTTGGGTTTTTTGGGGTGACAATTTTGAGTTTCTCAAAAGTTAGATGAATGTGTGCGGTTGAGTTTGCCTAGTACAGCAGAGGTGTTTTAATCCCTGAAAATGTATATTAAATGTGAAATATCATGTATACCACTATGTCTGCGGACCGGTTATCTGGCGGCGCTCAATAATTGGGAAGAGGCATGTCTTTATGTTTTTGGCTCCTGTTCAGCTCTGGAAGGCTCTAGGACCACCACACTTGCACTACTGTCTACGTCTCAGTGCCCCCTTTCAGAATCCAGAGTTTCGAGAAGATCTGAAATACATGTTTTTCTGACACAAAAAATATATAAGGGGTACCCCTTTGGGTTTTTTGGGGTGACAATTTTGAGTTTCTCAAAAGTTAGATAAATGTGTGCGGTTGAGTTTGCCTAGTACAGCAGAGGTGTTTTAATCCATGAAAATGTATATTAAATGTGAAATATCATCTATACCACTATGTCTGCGGACAGGTTATCTGGCGGCGCTGAATAATTGGGAAGAGGCATGTCTTTATGTTTTTGGCTCCTGTTCAGCTCTGGAAGGCTCTAGGACCACCACACTTGCACTACTGTCTACGTCTCAGTGCCCCCTTTCAGAATCCAGAGTTTCGAGAAGATCTGAAATACATGTTTTTCCGACACAAAAAATATATAAGGGGTACCCCTTAGGGTTTTTTGGCGTGACAATTTTGAGTTTCTCTGATCTTCTCGAATCTCTGGATTCCCATAGGGGGCACGGAAGCGTACACTGGAGCGAAAGTCTGGTGGCCCTAGAGCCCTCAGGAGCTGAACAGGAGCCGAAACACAAAGTCATCCCATTTCCAATTTATGCAGTGGTGCCCAAATAAGGGGCCCATGGACACTGCTTTTTCTATGCAAATTAAGCACTCATATTACTCAAAAGTTAGATGAATGTGTGCGGTTGAGTTTGCCTAGTACAGCAGTGGTGTTTTAATCCATGAAAATGTATATTAAATGTGAAATATCATCTATAAAGTCTATGTCTGCGGACTGTTTTTTTTGGCCGTGCTCAATAATTGGGAAGAGGCATGTCTTTATGTTTTTGGCTCCTGTTCAGCTCTGGAAGGCTCTAGGACCACCACACTTGCACTACTGTCTACGTCTCAGTGCCCCCTATCAGAATCCAGAGTTTCGAGAAGATCTGAAATACATGTTTTTCCGACACAAAAAATATATAAGGGGTACCCCTTTGGGTTTTTTGGGGTGACAATTTTGAGTTTCTCAAAAGTTAGATGAATGTGTGCGGTTGAGTTTGCCTAGTACAGCAGAGGTGTTTTAATCCATGAAAATGTATATTAAATGTGAAATATCATCTATACCACTATGTCTGCTGACCGGTTATCTGGCGGCGCTCAATAATTGGGAAGAGGCATGTCTTTATGTTTTTGGCTCCTGTTCAGCTCTGGAAGGCTCTAGGACCACCACACTTGCACTACTGTCTACGTCTCAGTGCCCCTTATCAGAATCCAGAGTTTCGAGAAGATCTGAAATACATGTTTTTCCGACACAAAAAATATATAAGGGGTACCCCTTTGGGTTTTTTGGGGTGACAATTTTGAGTTTCTCAAAAGTTAGATGAATGTGTGCGGTTGAGTTTGCCTAGTACAGCAGTGGTGTTTTAATCCATGAAAATGTATATTAAATGTGAAATATCATCTATAAAGACTATGTCTGCGGACTGTTTTTTTTGGCCGTGCTCAATAATTGGGAAGAGGCATGTCTTTATGTTTTTGGCTCCTGTTCAGCTCTGGAAGGCTCTAGGACCACCACACTTGCACTACTGTCTACGTCTCAGTGCCCCCTTTCAGAATCCAGAGTTTCGAGAAGATCTGAAATACATGTTTTTCTGACACAAAAAATATATAAGGGGTACCCCTTTGGGTTTTTTGGGGTGACAATTTTGAGTTTCTCAAAAGTTAGATGAATGTGTGCGGTTGAGTTTGCCTAGTACAGCAGAGGTGTTTTAATCCATGAAAATGTATATTAAATGTGAAATATCATCTATACCACTATGTCTGCGGATCGGTTATCTGGCGGCGCTCTATAATTGGGAAGAGGCATGTCTTTATGTTTTTGGCTCCTGTTCAGCTCTGGAAGGCTCTAGGACCACCACACTTGCACTACTGTCTACGTCTCAGTGCCCCTTATCAGAATCCAGAGTTTCGAGAAGATCTGAAATACATGTTTTTCCGACACAAAAAAATATATAAGTGGTACCCCTTTGGGTTTTTTGGGGTGACATTTTTGAGTTTCTCAAAAGTTAGATGAATGTGTGCGGTTGAGTTTGCCTAGTACAGCAGTGGTGTTTTAATCCATGAAAATGTATATTAAATGTGAAATATCATCTATAAAGACTATGTCTGCGGACTGTTTTTTTTTGGCCGTGCTCAATAATTGGGAAGAGGCATGTCTTTATGTTTTTGGCTCCTGTTCAGCTCTGGAAGGCTCTAGGACCACCACACTTGCACTACTGTCTACGTCTCAGTGCCCCTTATCAGAATCCAGAGTTTCGAGAAGATCTGAAATACATGTTTTTCCGACACAAAAATATATAAGGGGTACCCCTTTGGGTTTTTTGGGGTGACAATTTTGAGTTTCTCAAAAGTTAGATGAATGTGTGCGGTTGAGTTTGCCTAGTACAGCAGAGGTGTTTTAATCCATGAAAATGTATATTAAATGTGAAATATCATCTATACCACTATGTCTGCGGACAGGTTAGCTGGCGGCGCTCAATAATTGGGAAGAGGCATGTCTTTATGTTTTTGGCTCCTGTTCAGCTCTGGAAGGCTCTAGGACCACCACACTTGCACTACTGTCTACGTCTCAGTGCCCCTTATCAGAATCCAGAGTTTCGAGAAGATCTGAAATACATGTTTTTCCGACACAAAAAATATATAAGGGGTACCCCTTTGGGTTTTTTGGCGTGACAATTTTGAGTTTCTCTGATCTTCTCGAATCTCTGGATTCCCATAGGGGGCACGGAAGCGTACACTGGAGCGAAAGTCTAGTGGCCCTAGAGCCCTCAGGAGCTGAACAGTAGCCGAAACACAAAGTCATCCCATTTCCAATTTATGCAGTGGCGCCCAAATAAGGGGCCCATGGACACTGCTTTTTCTATGCAAATTAAGCACTCATATTACTCAAAAGTTAGATGAATGTGTGCGGTTGAGTTTGCCTAGTACAGCAGTGGTGTTTTAATCCATGAAAATGTATATTAAATGTGAAATATCATCTATAAAGACTATGTCTGCGGACCGGTTATTTGGCGGTGCTCAATAATTGGGAAGAGGCATGTCTTTATGTTATTGGCTCCTGTTCAGCTCTGGAAGGCTCTAGGACCACCACACTTGCACTACTGTCTATGTCTCAGTGCCCCTTATCAGAATCCAGAGTTTCGAGAAGATCTGAAATACATGTTTTTCCGACACAAAAAATATATGAGGGGTACCCCTTTGGGTTTTTTGGGGTGACAATTTTGAGTTTCTCAAAAGTTAGATGAATGTGTGCGGTTGAGTTTGCCTAGTACAGCAGAGGTGTTTTAATCCCTGAAAATGTATATTAAATGTGAAATATCATGTATACCACTATGTCTGCGGACCGGTTATCTGGCGGCGCTCAATAATTGGGAAGAGGCATGTCTTTATGTTTTTGGCTCCTGTTCAGCTCTGGAAGGCTCTAGGACCACCACACTTGCACTACTGTCTACGTCTCAGTGCCCCCTTTCAGAATCCAGAGTTTCGAGAAGATCTGAAATACATGTTTTTCTGACACAAAAAATATATAAGGGGTACCCCTTTGGGTTTTTTGGGGTGACAATTTTGAGTTTCTCAAAAGTTAGATAAATGTGTGCGGTTGAGTTTGCCTAGTACAGCAGAGGTGTTTTAATCCATGAAAATGTATATTAAATGTGAAATATCATCTATACCACTATGTCTGCGGACAGGTTATCTGGCGGCGCTGAATAATTGGGAAGAGGCATGTCTTTATGTTTTTGGCTCCTGTTCAGCTCTGGAAGGCTCTAGGACCACCACACTTGCACTACTGTCTACGTCTCAGTGCCCCCTTTCAGAATCCAGAGTTTCGAGAAGATCTGAAATACATGTTTTTCCGACACAAAAAATATATAAGGGGTACCCCTTAGGGTTTTTTGGCGTGACAATTTTGAGTTTCTCTGATCTTCTCGAATCTCTGGATTCCCATAGGGGGCACGGAAGCGTACACTGGAGCGAAAGTCTGGTGGCCCTAGAGCCCTCAGGAGCTGAACAGGAGCCGAAACACAAAGTCATCCCATTTCCAATTTATGCAGTGGTGCCCAAATAAGGGGCCCATGGACACTGCTTTTTCTATGCAAATTAAGCACTCATATTACTCAAAAGTTAGATGAATGTGTGCGGTTGAGTTTGCCTAGTACAGCAGTGGTGTTTTAATCCATGAAAATGTATATTAAATGTGAAATATCATCTATAAAGTCTATGTCTGCGGACTGTTTTTTTTGGCCGTGCTCAATAATTGGGAAGAGGCATGTCTTTATGTTTTTGGCTCCTGTTCAGCTCTGGAAGGCTCTAGGACCACCACACTTGCACTACTGTCTACGTCTCAGTGCCCCTTATCAGAATCCAGAGTTTCGAGAAGATCTGAAATACATGTTTTTCCGACACAAAAAAATATATAAGTGGTACCCCTTTGGGTTTTTTGGGGTGACATTTTTGAGTTTCTCAAAAGTTAGATGAATGTGTGCGGTTGAGTTTGCCTAGTACAGCAGTGGTGTTTTAATCCATGAAAATGTATATTAAATGTGAAATATCATCTATAAAGACTATGTCTGCGGACTGTTTTTTTTTGGCCGTGCTCAATAATTGGGAAGAGGCATGTCTTTATGTTTTTGGCTCCTGTTCAGCTCTGGAAGGCTCTAGGACCACCACACTTGCACTACTGTCTACGTCTCAGTGCCCCTTATCAGAATCCAGAGTTTCGAGAAGATCTGAAATACATGTTTTTCCGACACAAAAAATATATAAGGGGTACCCCTTTGGGTTTTTTGGGGTGACAATTTTGAGTTTCTCAAAAGTTAGATGAATGTGTGCGGTTGAGTTTGCCTAGTACAGCAGAGGTGTTTTAATTCATGAAAATGTATATTAAATGTGAAATATCATCTATACCACTATGTCTGCGGACAGGTTATCTGGCGGCGCTCAATAATTGGGAAGAGGCATGTCTTTATGTTTTTGGCTCCAGTTCAGCTCTGGAAGGCTCTAGGACCACCACACTTGCACTACTGTCTACGTCTGAGTGCCCCTTATCAGAATCCAGAGTTTCGAGAAGATCTGAAATACATGTTTTTCTGACACAAAAAATATATAAGGGGTACCCCTTTGGGTTTTTTGGGGTGACAATTTTGAGTTTCTCAAAAGTTAGATGAATGTGTGCGGTTGAGTTTGCCTAGTACAGCAGTGGTGTTTTAATCCATGAAAATGTATATTAAATGTGAAATATCATCTATAAAGACTATGTCTGCGGACAGTTTTTTTTGGCCGTGCTCAATAATTGGGAAGAGGCATGTCTTTATGTTTTTGGCTCCTGTTCAGCTCTGGAAGGCTCTAGGACCACCACACTTGCACTACTGTCTACGTCTCAGTGCCCCCTTTCAGAATCCAGAGTTTCGAGAAGAACTGAAATACATGTTTTTCCGACACAAAAAATATATAAGGGGTACCCCTTTGGGTTTTTTGGCGTGACAATTTTGAGTTTCTCTGATCTTCTCGAATCTCTGGATTCCCATAGGGGGCACGGAAGCGTACACTGGAGCGAAAGTCTGGTGGCCCTAGAGCCCTCAGGAGCTGAACAGGAGCCGAAAAACAAAGTCATCCCATTTCCAATTTATGCAGTGGCGCCCAAATAAGGGGCCCATGGACACTGCTTTTTCTATGCAAATTAAGCACTCATATTACTCAAAAGTTAGATGAATGTGTGCGGTTGAGTTTGCCTAGTACAGCAGTGGTGTTTTAATCCATGAAAATGTATATTAAATGTGAAATATCATCTATAAAGACTATGTCTGCGGACCGGTTATTTGGCGGTGCTCAATAATTGGGAAGAGGCATGTCTTTATGTTATTGGCTCCTGTTCAGCTCTGGAAGGCTCTAGGACCACCACACTTGCACTACTGTCTATGTCTCAGTGCCCCTTATCAGAATCCAGAGTTTCGAGAAGATCTGAAATACATGTTTTTCCGACACAAAAAATATATAAGGGGTACCCCTTTTGGTTTTTTGGGGTGACAATTTTGAGTTTCTCAAAAGTTAGATGAATGTGTGCGGTTGAGTTTGCCTAGTACAGCAGAGGTGTTTTAATCCATGAAAATGTATATTAAATGTGAAATATCATCTATACCACTATGTCTGCTGACCGGTTATCTGGCGGCGCTCAATAATTGGGAAGAGGCATGTCTTTATGTTTTTGGCTCCTGTTCAGCTCTGGAAGGCTCTAGGACCACCACACTTGCACTACTGTCTACGTCTCAGTGCCCCTTATCAGAATCCAGAGTTTCGAGAAGATCTGAAATACATGTTTTTCCGACACAAAAAATATATAAGGGGTACCCCTTTGGGTTTTTTGGGGTGACAATTTTGAGTTTCTCAAAAGTTAGATGAATGTGTGCGGTTGAGTTTGCCTAGTACAGCAGTGGTGTTTTAATCCATGAAAATGTATATTAAATGTGAAATATCATCTATAAAGACTATGTCTGCGGACTGTTTTTTTTGGCCGTGCTCAATAATTGGGAAGAGGCATGTCTTTATGTTTTTGGCTCCTGTTCAGCTCTGGAAGGCTCTAGGACCACCACACTTGCACTACTGTCTATGTCTCAGTGCCCCTTATCAGAATCCAGAGTTTCGAGAAGATCTGAAATACATGTTTTTCCGACACAAAAAAATATATAAGGGTTACCCCTTTGGGTTTTTTGGGGTGACAATTTTGAGTTTCTCAAAAGTTAGATGAATGTATGCGGTTGAGTTTGCCTAGTACAGCAGAGGTGTTTTAATCCATGAAAATGTATATTAAATGTGAAATATCATCTATACCACTATGTCTGCTGACCGGTTATCTGGCGGCGCTCAATAATTGGGAAGAGGCATGTCTTTATGTTTTTGGCTCCTGTTCAGCTCTGGAAGGCTCTAGGACCACCACACTTGCACTACTGTCTATGTCTCAGTGCCCCCTTTCAGAATCCAGAGTTTCGAGAAGAACTGAAATACATGTTTTTCCGACACAAAAAATATATAAGGGGTACCCCTTTGGGTTTTTTGGCGTGACAATTTTGAATTTCTCTGATCTTCTCGAATCTCTGGATTCCCATAGGGGGCACGGAAGCGTACACTGGAGCGAAAGTCTGGTGGCCCTAGAGCCCTCAGGAGCTGAACAGGAGCCGAAACACAAAGTCATCCCATTTCCAATTTATGCAGTGGTGCCCAAATAAGGGGCCCATGGACACTGCTTTTTCTATGCAAATTAAGCACTCATATTACTCAAAAGTTAGATGAATGTGTGCGGTTGAGTTTGCCTAGTACAGCAGTGGTGTTTTAATCCATGAAAATGTATATTAAATGTGAAATATCATCTATAAAGTCTATGTCTGCGGACTGTTTTTTTTGGCCGTGCTCAATAATTGGGAAGAGGCATGTCTTTATGTTTTTGGCTCCTGTTCAGCTCTCGAAGGCTCTAGGACCACCACACTTGCACTACTGTCTACGTCTCAGTGCCCCCTTTCAGAATCCAGAGTTTCGAGAAGATCTGAAATACATGTTTTTCTGACACAAAAAATATATAAGGGGTACCCCTTTGGGTTTTTTGGGGTGACAATTTTGAGTTTCTCAAAAGTTAGATGAATGTGTGCGGTTGAGTTTGCCTAGTACAGCAGAGGTGTTTTAATCCATGAAAATGTATATTAAATGTGAAATATCATCTATACCACTATGTCTGCGGATCGGTTATCTGGCGGCGCTCTATAATTGGGAAGAGGCATGTCTTTATGTTTTTGGCTCCTGTTCAGCTCTGGAAGGCTCTAGGACCACCACACTTGCACTACTGTCTACGTCTCAGTGCCCCTTATCAGAATCCAGAGTTTCGAGAAGATCTGAAATACATGTTTTTCCGACACAAAAAAATATATAAGTGGTACCCCTTTGGGTTTTTTGGGGTGACATTTTTGAGTTTCTCAAAAGTTAGATGAATGTGTGCGGTTGAGTTTGCCTAGTACAGCAGTGGTGTTTTAATCCATGAAAATGTATATTAAATGTGAAATATCATCTATAAAGACTATGTCTGCGGACTGTTTTTTTTTGGCCGTGCTCAATAATTGGGAAGAGGCATGTCTTTATGTTTTTGTCTCCTGTTCAGCTCTGGAAGGCTCTAGGACCACCACACTTGCACTACTGTCTACGTCTCAGTGCCCCTTATCAGAATCCAGAGTTTCGAGAAGATCTGAAATACATGTTTTTCCGACACAAAAATATATAAGGGGTACCCCTTTGGGTTTTTTGGGGTGACAATTTTGAGATTCTCAAAAGTTAGATGAATGTGTGCGGTTGAGTTTGCCTAGTACAGCAGAGGTGTTTTAATCCATGAAAATGTATATTAAATGTGAAATATCATCTATACCACTATGTCTGCGGACAGGTTATCTGGCGGCGCTCAATAATTGGGAAGAGGCATGTCTTTATGTTTTTGGCTCCTGTTCAGCTCTGGAAGGCTCTAGGACCACCACACTTGCACTACTGTCTACGTCTCAGTGCCCCCTATCAGAATCCAGAGTTTCGAGAAGATCTGAAATACATGTTTTTCTGACACAAAAAATATATAAGGGGTACCCCTTTGGGTTTTTTGGGGTGACAATTTTGAGTTTCTCAAAAGTTAGATGAATGTGTGCGGTTGAGTTTGCCTAGTACAGCAGTGGTGTTTTAATCCATGAAAATGTATATTAAATGTGAAATATCATCTATAAAGACTATGTCTGCGGACAGTTTTTTTTGGCCGTGCTCAATAATTGGGAAGAGGCATGTCTTTATGTTTTTGGCTCCTGTTCAGCTCTGGAAGGCTCTAGGACCACCACACTTGCACTACTGTCTATGTCTCAGTGCCCCTTATCAGAATCCAGAGTTTCGAGAAGATCTGAAATACATGTTTTTCCGACACAAAAATATATAAGGGGTACCCCTTTGGGTTTTTTGGGGTGACAATTTTGAGTTTCTCAAAGGTTAGATGAATGTATGCGGTTGAGTTTGCCTAGTACAGCAGAGGTGTTTTAATCCATGAAAATGTATATTAAATGTGAAATATCATCTATACCACTATGTCTGCTGACCGGTTATCTGGCGGCGCTCAATAATTGGGAAGAGGCATGTCTTTATGTTTTTGGCTCCTGTTCAGCTCTGGAAGGCTCTAGGACCACCACACTTGCACTACTGTCTACGTCTCAGTGCCCCTTATCAGAATCCAGAGTTTCGAGAAGATCTGAAATACATGTTTTTCTGACACAAAAAATATATAAGGGGTACCCCTTTGGGTTTTTTGGGGTGACAATTTTGAGTTTCTCAAAAGTTAGATGAATGTGTGCGGTTGAGTTTGCCTAGTACAGCAGAGGTGTTTTAATCCCTGAAAATGTATATTAAATGTGAAATATCATGTATACCACTATGTCTGCGGACCGGTTATCTGGCGGCGCTCAATAATTGGGAAGAGGCATGTCTTTATGTTTTTGGCTCCTTTTCAGCTCTGGAAGGCTCTAGGACCACCACACTTGCACTACTGTCTACGTCTCAGTGCCCCCTTTCAGAATCCAGAGTTTCGAGAAGATCTGAAATACATGTTTTCCGACACAAAAAATATATAAGGGGTACCCCTTAGGGTTTTTTTGGCGTGACAATTTTGAGTTTCTCTGATCTTCTCGAATCTCTGGATTCCCATAGGGGGCACGGAAGCGTACACTGGAGCGAAAGTCTGGTGGCCCTAGAGCCCTCAGGAGCTGAACAGGAGCCGAAACACAAAGTCATCCCATTTCCAATTTATGCAGTGGTGCCCAAATAAGGGGCCCATGGACACTGCTTTTTCTGTGCAAATTAAGCACTCATATTACTCAAAAGTTAGATGAATGTGTGCGGTTGAGTTTGCCTAGTACAGCAGTGGTGTTTTAATCCATGAAAATGTATATTAAATGTGAAATATCATCTATAAAGTCTATGTCTGCGGACTGTTTTTTTTGGCCGTGCTCAATAATTGGGAAGAGGCATGTCTTTATGTTTTTGGCTCCTGTTCAGCTCTCGAAGGCTCTAGGACCACCACACTTGCACTACTGTCTACGTCTCAGTGCCCCCTTTCAGAATCCAGAGTTTCGAGAAGATCTGAAATACATGTTTTTCTGACACAAAAAATATATAAGGGGTACCCCTTTGGGTTTTTTGGGGTGACAATTTTGAGTTTCTCAAAAGTTAGATGAATGTGTGCGGTTGAGTTTGCCTAGTACAGCAGAGGTGTTTTAATCCATGAAAATGTATATTAAATGTGAAATATCATCTATACCACTATGTCTGCGGATCGGTTATCTGGCGGCGCTCTATAATTGGGAAGAGGCATGTCTTTATGTTTTTGGCTCCTGTTCAGCTCTGGAAGGCTCTAGGACCACCACACTTGCACTACTGTCTACGTCTCAGTGCCCCTTATCAGAATCCAGAGTTTCGAGAAGATCTGAAATACATGTTTTTCCGACACAAAAAAATATATAAGTGGTACCCCTTTGGGTTTTTTGGGGTGACATTTTTGAGTTTCTCAAAAGTTAGATGAATGTGTGCGGTTGAGTTTGCCTAGTACAGCAGTGGTGTTTTAATCCATGAAAATGTATATTAAATGTGAAATATCATCTATAAAGACTATGTCTGCGGACTGTTTTTTTTTGGCCGTGCTCAATAATTGGGAAGAGGCATGTCTTTATGTTTTTGTCTCCTGTTCAGCTCTGGAAGGCTCTAGGACCACCACACTTGCACTACTGTCTACGTCTCAGTGCCCCTTATCAGAATCCAGAGTTTCGAGAAGATCTGAAATACATGTTTTTCCGACACAAAAATATATAAGGGGTACCCCTTTGGGTTTTTTGGGGTGACAATTTTGAGATTCTCAAAAGTTAGATGAATGTGTGCGGTTGAGTTTGCCTAGTACAGCAGAGGTGTTTTAATCCATGAAAATGTATATTAAATGTGAAATATCATCTATACCACTATGTCTGCGGACAGGTTATCTGGCGGCGCTCAATAATTGGGAAGAGGCATGTCTTTATGTTTTTGGCTCCTGTTCAGCTCTGGAAGGCTCTAGGACCACCACACTTGCACTACTGTCTACGTCTCAGTGCCCCCTATCAGAATCCAGAGTTTCGAGAAGATCTGAAATACATGTTTTTCTGACACAAAAAATATATAAGGGGTACCCCTTTGGGTTTTTTGGGGTGACAATTTTGAGTTTCTCAAAAGTTAGATGAATGTGTGCGGTTGAGTTTGCCTAGTACAGCAGTGGTGTTTTAATCCATGAAAATGTATATTAAATGTGAAATATCATCTATAAAGACTATGTCTGCGGACAGTTTTTTTTGGCCGTGCTCAATAATTGGGAAGAGGCATGTCTTTATGTTTTTGGCTCCTGTTCAGCTCTGGAAGGCTCTAGGACCACCACACTTGCACTACTGTCTACGTCTCAGTGCCCCTTATCAGAATCCAGAGTTTCGAGAAGATCTGAAATACATGTTTTTCCGACACAAAAATATATAAGGGGTACCCCTTTGGGTTTTTTGGGGTGACAATTTTGAGTTTCTCAAAGGTTAGATGAATGTATGCGGTTGAGTTTGCCTAGTACAGCAGAGGTGTTTTAATCCATGAAAATGTATATTAAATGTGAAATATCATCTATACCACTATGTCTGCGGACCGGTTATCTGGCGGCGCTCAATAATTGGGAAGAGGCATGTCTTTATGTTTTTGGCTCCTGTTCAGCTCTGGAAGGCTCTAGGACCACCACACTTGCACTACTGTCTACGTCTCAGTGCCCCCTTTCAGAATCCAGAGTTTCGAGAAGATCTGAAATACATGTTTTTCTGACACAAAAAATATATAAGGGGTACCCCTTTGGGTTTTTTGGGGTGACAATTTTGAGTTTCTCAAAAGTTAGATGAATGTGTGCGGTTGAGTTTGCCTAGTACAGCAGAGGTGTTTTAATCCATGAAAATGTATATTTAATGTGAAATATCATCTATACCACTATGTCTGCGGATCGGTTATCTGGCGGCGCTCTATAATTGGGAAGAGGCATGTCTTTATGTTTTTGGCTCCTGTTCAGCTCTGGAAGGCTCTAGGACCACCACACTTGCACTACTGTCTACGTCTCAGTGCCCCTTATCAGAATCCAGAGTTTCGAGAAGATCTGAAATACATGTTTTTCCGACACAAAAAAATATATAAGTGGTACCCCTTTGGGTTTTTTGGGGTGACATTTTTGAGTTTCTCAAAAGTTAGATGAATGTGTGCGGTTGAGTTTGCCTAGTACAGCAGAGGTGTTTTAATCCATGAAAATGTATATTAAATGTGAAATATCATCTATACCACTATGTCTGCGGACAAGTTAGCTGGCGGCGCTCAATAATTGGGAAGAGGCATGTCTTTATGTTTTTGGCTTCTGTTCAGCTCTGGAAGGCTCTAGGACCACCACACTTGCACTACTGTCTATGTCTCAGTGCCCCTTATCAGAATCCAGAGTTTCGAGAAGATCTGAAATACATGTTTTTCCGACACAAAAAATATATAAGGGGTACCCCTTTGGGTTTTTTGGCGTGACAATTTTGAGTTTCTCTGATCTTCTCGAATCTCTGGATTCCCATAGGGGGCACGGAAGCGTACACTGGAGCGAAAGTCTGGTGGCCCTAGAGCCCTCATGAGCTGAACAGGAGCCGAAAAACAAAGTCATCCCATTTCCAATTTATGCAGTGGCGCCCAAATAAGGGGCCCATGGACACTGCTTTTTCTATGCAAATTAAGCACTCATATTACTCAAAAGTTAGATGAATGTGTGCGGTTGAGTTTGCCTAGTACAGCAGTGGTGTTTTAATCCATGAAAATGTATATTAAATGTGAAATATCATCTATAAAGACTATGTCTGCGGACCGGTTATTTGGCGGTGCTCAATAATTGGGAAGAGGCATGTCTTTATGTTATTGGCTCCTGTTCAGCTCTGGAAGGCTCTAGGACCACCACACTTGCACTACTGTCTATGTCTCAGTGCCCCTTATCAGAATCCAGAGTTTCGAGAAGATCTGAAATACATGTTTTTCCGACACAAAAAATATATAAGGGGTACCCCTTTGGGTTTTTTGGGGTGACAATTTTGAGTTTCTCAAAAGTTAGATGAATGTGTGCGGTTGAGTTTGCCTAGTACAGCAGAGGTGTTTTAATCCATGAAAATGTATATTAAATGTGAAATATCATCTATACCACTATGTCTGCGGACAGGTTATCTGGCGGCGCTCAATAATTGGGAAGAGGCATGTCTTTATGTTTTTGGCTCCTGTTCAGCTCTGGAAGGCTCTAGGACCACCACACTTGCACTACTGTCTACGTCTCAGTGCCCCTTATCAGAATCCAGAGTATCGAGAAGATCTGAAATACATGTTTTTCCGACACAAAAAATATATAAGGGGTACCCCTTTGGCTTTTTTGGGGTGACAATTTTGAGTTTCTCAAAAGTTAGATGAATGTGTGCGGTTGAGTTTGCCTAGTACAGCAGTGGTGTTTTAATCCATGAAAATGTATATTAAATGTGAAATATCATCTATAAAGACTATGTCTGCGGACTGTTTTTTTTGGCCGTGCTCAATAATTGGGAAGAGGCATGTCTTTATGTTTTTGGCTCCTGTTCAGCTCTGGAAGGCTCTAGGACCACCACACTTGCACTACTGTCTATGTCTCAGTGCCCCTTATCAGAATCCAGAGTTTCGAGAAGATCTGAAATACATGTTTTTCCGACACAAAAAAATATATAAGGGGTACCCCTTTGGGTTTTTTGGGGTGACAATTTTGAGTTTCTCAAAAGTTAGATGAATGTATGCGGTTGAGTTTGCCTAGTACAGCAGAGGTGTTTTAATCCATGAAAATGTATATTAAATGTGAAATATCATCTATACCACTATGTCTGCTGACCGGTTATCTGGCGGCGCTCTATAATTGGGAAGAGGCATGTCTTTATGTTTTTGGCTCCTGTTCAGCTCTGGAAGGCTCTAGGACCACCACACTTGCACTACTGTCTACGTCTCAGTGCCCCTTATCAGAATCCAGAGTTTCGAGAAGATCTGAAATACATGTTTTTCCGACACAAAAAAATATATAAGTGGTACCCCTTTGGGTTTTTTGGGGTGACATTTTTGAGTTTCTCAAAAGTTAGATGAATGTGTGCGGTTGAGTTTGCCTAGTACAGCAGTGGTGTTTTAATCCATGAAAATGTATATTAAATGTGAAATATCATCTATAAAGACTATGTCTGCGGACTGTTTTTTTTTTGGCCGTGCTCAATAATTGGGAAGAGGCATGTCTTTATGTTATTGGCTCCTGTTCAGCTCTGGAAGGCTCTAGGACCACCACACTTGCACTACTGTCTACGTCTCAGTGCCCCTTATCAGAATCCAGAGTTTCGAGAAGAACTGAAATACATGTTTTTACGACACAAAAAATATATAAGGGGTACCCCTTTGGGTTTTTTGGCGTGACAATTTTGAGTTTCTCTGATCTTCTCGAATCTCTGGATTCCCATAGGGGGCACGGAAGCGTACACTGGAGCGAAAGTCTGGTGGCCCTAGAGCCCTCATGAGCTGAACAGGAGCCGAAAAACAAAGTCATCCCATTTCCAATTTATGCAGTGGCGCCCAAATAAGGGGCCCATGGACACTGCTTTTTCTATGCAAATTAAGCACTCATATTACTCAAAAGTTAGATGAATGTGTGCGGTTGAGTTTGCCTAGTACAGCAGTGGTGTTTTAATCCATGAAAATGTATATTAAATGTGAAATATCATCTATAAAGACTATGTCTGCGGACCGGTTATTTGGCGGTGCTCAATAATTGGGAAGAGGCATGTCTTTATGTTATTGGCTCCTGTTCAGCTCTGGAAGGCTCTAGGACCACCACACTTGCACTACTGTCTATGTCTCAGTGCCCCTTATCAGAATCCAGAGTTTCGAGAAGATCTGAAATACATGTTTTTCCGACACAAAAAATATATAAGGGGTACCCCTTTGGGTTTTTTGGGGTGACAATTTTGAGTTTCTCAAAAGTTAGATGAATGTGTGCGGTTGAGTTTGCCTAGTACAGCAGAGGTGTTTTAATCCATGAAAATGTATATTAAATGTGAAATATCATCTATACCACTATGTCTGCGGACAGGTTATCTGGCGGCGCTCAATAATTGGGAAGAGGCATGTCTTTATGTTTTTGGCTCCTGTTCAGCTCTGGAAGGCTCTAGGACCACCACACTTGCACTACTGTCTACGTCTCAGTGCCCCTTATCAGAATCCAGAGTTTCGAGAAGATCTGAAATACATGTTTTTCCGACACAAAAAATATATAAGGGGTACCCCTTTGGCTTTTTTGGGGTGACAATTTTGAGTTTCTCAAAAGTTAGATGAATGTATGCGGTTGAGTTTGCCTAGTACAGCAGAGGTGTTTTAATCCATGAAAATTTATATTAAATGTGAAATATCATCTATACCACTATGTCTGCTGACCGGTTATCTGGCGGCGCTCAATAATTGGGAAGAGGCATGTCTTTATGTTTTTGGCTCCTGTTCAGCTCTGGAAGGCTCTAGGACCACCACACTTGCACTACTGTCTACGTCTCAGTGCCCCCTTTCAGAATCCAGAGTTTCGAGAAGAACTGAAATACATGTTTTTCCGACACAAAAAATATATAAGGGGTACGTACCCCTTTGGGTTTTTTGGCGTGACAATTTTGAGTTTCTCTGATCTTCTCGAATCTCTGGATTCCCATAGGAGGCACGGAAGCGTACACTGGAGCGAAAGTCTGGTGGCCCTAGAGCCCTCAGGAGCTGAACAGGAGCCGAAAAACAAAGTCATCCCATTTCCAATTTATGCAGTGGCGCCCAAATAAGGGGCCCATGGACACTGCTTTTTCTATGCAAATTAAGCACTCATATTACTCAAAAGTTAGATGAATGTGTGCGGTTGAGTTTGCCTAGTACAGCAGTGGTGTTTTAATCCATGAAAATGTATATTAAATGTGAAATATCATCTATAAAGACTATGTCTGCGGACCGGTTATTTGGCGGTGCTCAATAATTGGGAAGAGGCATGTCTTTATGTTATTGGCTCCTGTTCAGCTCTGGAAGGCTCTAGGACCACCACACTTGCACTACTGTCTATGTCTCAGTGCCCCTTATCAGAATCCAGAGTTTCGAGAAGATCTGAAATACATGTTTTTCCGACACAAAAAATATATAAGGGGTACCCCTTTGGGTTTTTTGGGGTGACAATTTTGAGTTTCTCAAAAGTTAGATGAATGTGTGCGGTTGAGTTTGCCTAGTACAGCAGAGGTGTTTTAATCCCTGAAAATGTATATTAAATGTGAAATATCATCTATACCACTATGTCTGCGGACCGGTTATCTGGCGGCACTCAATAATTGGGAAGAGGCATGTCTTTATGTTTTTGGCTCCTGTTCAGCTCTGGAAGGCTCTAGGACCACCACACTTTTACTACTGTCTACGTCTCAGTGCCCCCTTTCAGAATCCAGAGTTTCGAGAAGATCTGAAATACATGTTTTTCTGACACAAAAAATATATAAGGGGTACTCCTTTGGGTTTTTTGGGGTGAAATTTTTGAGTTTCTCAAAAGTTAGATGAATGTGTGCGGTTGAGTTTGCCTAGTACAGCAGTGGTGTTTTAATCCATGAAAATGTATATTAAATGTGAAATATCATCTATAAAGACTATGTCTGCGGACTGTTTTTTTTGGCCGTGCTCAATAATTGGGAAGAGGCATGTCTTTATGTTTTTGGCTCCTGTTCAGCTCTGGAAGGCTCTAGGACCACCACACTTGCACTACTGTCTACGTCTCAGTGCCCCCTTTCAGAATCCAGAGTTTCGAGAAGATCTGAAATACATGTTTTTCCGACACAAAAAATATATAAGGGGTACCCCTTTGGGTTTTTTGGGGTGACATTTTTGAGTTTCTCAAAAGTTAGATGAATGTGTGTGGTTGAGTTTGCCTAGTACAGCAGTGGTGTTTTAATCCATGAAAATGTATATTAAATGTGAAATATCATCTATAAAGACTATGTCTGCGGACTGTTTTTTTTGGCCGTGCTCAATAATTGGGAAGAGGCATGTCTTTATGTTTTTGGCTCCTGTTCAGCTCTGGAAGGCTCTAGGACCACCACACTTGCACTACTGTCTACGTCTCAGTGCCCCCTTTCAGAATCCAGAGTTTCGAGAAGATCTGAAATACATGTTTTTCCGACACAAAAAATATATAAGGGGTACCCCTTTGGGTTTTTTGGCGTGACAATTTTGAGTTTCTCTGATCTTCTCGAATCTCTGGATTCCCATAGGGGGCACGGAAGCGTACACTGGAGCGAAAGTCTGG
Source organism: Pseudorasbora parva (assembly GCF_024679245.1). Classification (NCBI taxonomy): domain Eukaryota; kingdom Metazoa; phylum Chordata; class Actinopteri; order Cypriniformes; family Gobionidae; genus Pseudorasbora; species Pseudorasbora parva. Next base: position 754,593 of record NC_090177.1, on the reverse strand, counting down.
TGGCCCTAGAGCCCTCAGGAGCTGAACAGGAGCCGAAACACAAAGTCATCCCATTTCCAATTTATGCAGTGGCGCCCAAATAAGGGGCCCATGGACACTGCTTTTTCTATGCAAATTAAGCACTCATATTACTCAAAAGTTAGATGAATGTGTGCGGTTGAGTTTGCCTAGTACAGCAGTGGTGTTTTAATCCATGAAAATGTATATTAAATGTGAAATATCATCTATAAAGACTATGTCTGCGGACCGGTTATTTGGCGGTGCTCAATAATTGGGAAGAGGCATGTCTTTATGTTATTGGCTCCTGTTCAGCTCTGGAAGGCTCTAGGACCACCACACTTGCACTACTGTCTATGTCTCAGTGCCCCTTATCAGAATCCAGAGTTTCGAGAAGATCTGAAATACATGTTTTTCCGACACAAAAAATATATAAGGGGTACCCCTTTGGGTTTTTTGGGGTGACAATTTTGAGTTTCTCAAAAGTTAGATGAATGTATGTGGTTGAGTTTGCCTAGTACAGCAGAGGTGTTTTAATCCATGAAAATGTATATTAAATGTGAAATATCATCTATACCACTATGTCTGCTGACCGGTTATCTGGCGGCGCTCAATAATTGGGAAGAGGCATGTCTTTATGTTTTTGGCTCCTGTTCAGCTCTGGAAGGCTCTAGGACCACCACACTTGTACTACTGTCTACGTCTCAGTGCCCCCTTTCAGAATCCAGAGTTTCGAGAAGAACTGAAATACATGTTTTTCCGACACAAAAAATATATAAGGGGTACCCCTTTGGGTTTTTTGGCGTGACAATTTTGAGTTTCTCTGATCTTCTCGAATCTCTGGATTCCCATAGGGGGCACGGAAGCGTACACTGGAGCGAAAGTCTGATGGCCCTAGAGCCCTCAGGAGCTGAACAGGAGCCGAAAAACAAAGTCATCCCATTTCCAATTTATGCAGTGGCGCCCAAATAAGGGGCCCATGGACACTGCTTTTTCTATGCAAATTAAGCACTCATATTACTCAAAAGTTAGATGAATGTGTGCGGTTGAGTTTGCCTAGTACAGCAGTGGTGTTTTAATCCATGAAAATGTATATTAAATGTGAAATATCATCTATAAAGACTATGTCTGCGGACCGGTTATTTGGCGGTGCTCAATAATTGGGAAGAGGCATGTCTTTATGTTATTGGCTCCTGTTCAGCTCTGGAAGGCTCTAGGACCACCACACTTGCACTACTGTCTATGTCTCAGTGCCCCTTATCAGAATCCAGAGTTTCGAGAAGATCTGAAATACATGTTTTTCCGACACAAAAAATATATAAGGGGTACCCCTTTGGGTTTTTTGGGGTGACAATTTTGAGTTTCTCAAAAGTTAGATGAATGTGTGCGGTTGAGTTTGCCTAGTACAGCAGAGGTGTTTTAATCCATGAAAATGTATATTAAATGTGAAATATCATCTATACCACTATGTCTGCTGACCGGTTATCTGGCGGCGCTCAATAATTGGGAAGAGGCATGTCTTTATGTTTTTGGCTCCTGTTCAGCTCTGGAAGGCTCTAGGACCACCACACTTGCACTACTGTCTACGTCTTAAGCCGCCTTTCCACTGCACACGACATTCGGACACGACTGTCGGAAATCGCCCCCTAGTGGCAGTCGCACGGAAATTTCATTATGATCGTACACGGCAACATGGGAGAGAAGCTTATCCTCGCGGTCTCTGAAAACCCAAATCTGTATGACATTTCCCTAGAATCATACAGAGACTGCAATAAGAAAAATGAGGCTTGGAAGAAAGTTAGTGAGGTTGTCGGGCTGTCAGGTGGGTTTTGTTTGTCAAATATGCAGAATGTATGTAAATCCTTGTCATGCTAGCCCGATCTAGCGTCTTTATTATTACACATTTTACAAATGTATTGGGACAGTGGTTAACAAACTAACAATGAACAAACGCTATCTCACTTTGTACAATTTTGGTTCATTTCAAATTTAAAGTTGCTCATATGATGGGATGTGGAATTTAAAAAGTAATTAATAATGCAATACTTTTTAGTGAGAGTAATTAGTACAGTAATCTAATTACACTGTTTTAAGAGTAATTTACCCAAACTGAAATGACGTATCAAAGTCTTAAAATTAACAAGATTTTAAACTTAACAGTAGATGAGTGCAGGAAGAAGTGGAGGGATCTCCGTGACGTTTATGTGAGGGAAAGGAGAGAGGAGAAAAAAAGAAAAAGTGGAGCCGCTGCCACCCAAAAACGCCCTTGGCGTTATTATCACATCATGTCTTTCCTCCTTCCATTTGTTTCTTCTCGACCCACATCTGGGAACATCGAGGAAGAAAGAGGAGAAGGGAGAAGAAATGAGGAAGACAGCCAGGAGGTAATAACACAGGAAAGTCAAGAAATGCAGGTAGAGAAGGACATGACAGAAATAAGAAACCATATTGAGATCAGTGCAGAAGATGGTGTGATGGACCATTTGGTAGAGGACATGACTGAAGAGGAGGAGAGCGGAAAGAGGCAGAGCGCAAAATACGTTGCCCAGCCACGACAACGTCGGAGAAGAATTGAGCCAGCATCCATTTCCTCTTTTGAGCGTAAAATTGTTGAGGCAATAGAAACCTCCAACTGTCCTGCCCCTGCTCTATCAGAAGATCCTGATATGCAGTTTCTGCAGAGTTTGATGCCAGCTTTGAAGAGACTTGAGCCTAAATGCAGGGAGCTCACTAAGCTCAAAATCCATCAGCTTGTCTTTGAGGCAGAGTTTAACTGTGAGTTTTAGAGTTCTCATTTATTTATTTATTGTGAATAATGGCAATGTTGCATTTAAGTAAACTGAGATCACTTAACTTGTCTCTCCTTTTCTTGCAGAAATTTTCAAGTGGACCTTCTGACTAGACCTCTTTACACACACACACACACACACACACACACACACACACACACACACACACACACACACACACACACACACACACACACACACACACACACACACACACACACACACACACACACAGTCCACACATTTCCTCTATAATAAACACACACACACACACACACTCACTCACACACTGTCCACACATTAAAAACATACACAGCATACATTTAATATGTCCTCTATAATAAACTCTCTCTCTCACACACACACACACACACACACACACACACACACACACACACACACACACACACACACACACACACACACACACACACACACACACACACACACACAGTCACACACACACACACACAGTCACACTCACTCACATACTGTCCACACATTAAAAACATACACAGCATACATTTAATATGTCCTCTATAATAAACTCTCTCTCTCACACACACACACACACACTCACACACTGTCCACACATTAAAAACATACACAGCATACATTTAATATGTCCTCTATAATAAACTCTCTCTCTCTCACACACACACACACACTCACACACACACACACTGTCCACACATTAAAAACATACACAGCATACATTTAATATGTCCTCTATAATAAACTCTCTCTCTCACACACACACACACACACTCACACACTGTCCACATATTAAAAACATACACAGCATACATTTAATATGTCCTCTATAATAAACTCTCTCTCTCTCACACACACACACACACTCACACACTGTCCACACATTAAAAACATACACAGCATACATTTAATATGTCCTCTATAATAAACTCTCTCTCTCTCACACACACACACACACACACACACACACACTGTCCACACATTAAAACACAGCATACATTTAATATGTCCTCTATAATAAACTCTCTCTCTCTCACACACACACACACACTCACACACTGTCCACATATTAAAAACATACACAGCATACATTTAATATGTCCTCTATAATAAACTCTCTCTCACACACACACACACACACACACAGAGACACAGACTCACTCACACACACATAGATACAGACTCACTCACTCACTCACTCACACAAAGACTCACTCACACACAGACACACAAAGACTCACTCACACACACAATCACACACACACAGACTCACTCACACACACACAGACTCACTCACTCACTCACACAAAGACTCACTCAAACACACACAGACTCACTCACTCACTCACTCACACAAAGACTCACTCAAACACACACAGACACAGACTCACTCACTCACTCACTCACTCACTCACACAAAGACACTCAAACACACACAGACACAGACTCACTCACTCACTCACTCACACAAAGACTCACTCAAACACACACAGACACAGACTCACTCACTCACTCACTCACACAAAGACTCACTCAAACACACACAGACTCACTCACACACACACAGACTCACTCACACACACACAGACACAGACTCACTCACTCAAACACACACAGACTCACTCACACACACACAGACTCACTCACTCACACACAGACACACAAAGACTCACTCACACACACACAGACTCACTCACACACACACATACACAGACTCACTCACTCACACACAGACTCACACACACAGACTCACTCACACACACACAGACACAGACTCACTCACTCACACACACAGACTCACTCACACACACACACAGACACAGACTCACTCACACACAGACTCACTCACACACAGACTCACTCACACACAGACTCACTCACACACACACTCACTCACACACACACTCACTCACAAACTCACTCACTCACACACACAGACTCACTCACACACACACACACACACACACACACACACACACACACACACACACACACACACACACACACACACAGACTCACTCACACACACACACAAAGACTCACTCACACACACACACACACACACACACACACACACACACACACAGACACAGACTCACTCACTCACACACACACACACACACACACACACACACACACACACACACACACACACACACACACACACACACACACACACACACACACACACACACACATAGATACAGACTCACTCACACAAAGACTCACTCACACACAGACACACAAAGACTCACTCACACACACAATCACACACACACAGACTCACTCACACACACACAGACACAGACTCACTCACTCACTCACACAAAGACTCACTCAAACACACACAGACTCACTCACTCACTCACTCACACAAAGACTCACTCAAACACACACAGACACAGACTCACTCACTCACTCACACAAAGACTCACTCAAACACACACAGACTCACTCACACACACACAGACTCACTCACACACACACAGACACAGACTCACTCACTCAAACACACACAGACTCAATCACACACACACAGACTCACTCACTCACACACAGACACACAAAGACTCACTCACACACACACAGACTTACTCACACACACACATACACAGACTCACTCACTCACACACAGACTCACACACACAGACTCACTCACACACACACAGACACAGACTCACTCACTCACACACACACACAGACTCACTCACACACACACACAGACACAGACTCACTCACACACAGACTCACTCACACACAGACTCACTCACACACACACTCACTCACACACACACTCACTCACTCACAAACTCACTCACTCACACACACAGACTCACTCACTCACACACACACACACACACACACACACACACACACACACACACACACACACGCACGCACACACACGCACACACATCTATGTAAACCACCAACACAATTTTCTTACTGGTTACACTAGACATTGTTAATGTTATGTTCTGACATGTTCACTGACACACTGTTCTAGCACTGTCCACACATTAAAAACATATGCAGCATACATTTAATAAACTTTTTATTTGAATACTCATTTACTTGCACTTCTGCTTTACATATGATTGTTGCATAACTTATTACCAAAAGTACTATATAATTCTCTATCTAGTATCATTTAAATAGGAAGATTAGGCATGAAATAAGAAACAATACACACGGAACTGGGAAAAACATTTTGTGAAACTCTTGTGGCCCTTAAAAGGGCCTTTGGTCTGTAGCAAGCACTATGACACCTGGTGCTGCCATGGGACCTCACCGTGTATAGAGGAAAAGTATGATGTGTAGGTTTCCCTCATACGTACAGCCTCCCTTGAGGAATTGTTAGCGCCTTGACGGGTGATGCCTTGCATGCTGCTGCTTTGTCCATCCATCATTGGTGCAGGGTGGTGAGTTGATGTTTTGCTCCTCCGCAGGAGATTGTGGAGGACACATGTCGCTTTCACACAGGCTTCAACATTTTGAGGGTGCTGACCCATGACCCTGTGGTACATTCTGAACCTAGATGCTAGGATGCCAAATGCATTTTCAACAACCAGCCTGGCCCGGGACAGACGGTAATTGAAAATGCGTTGGCATCTTTGCAGGTTCTTCCCCGGATAGGGCCGCAGAAGATGGCGACGAAGTGGAAAAGCTTCGTCTGCCACAAAAGCATAAGGGAGTGGGCCTAGATGTTCAGCACCTGGTAGATGGGTATCTGCTGGGATGGTAAGGGTGCCGGCTTCAAGGGCCCTGCCAAAAGCAGAGTCCCTCAGGGTTCCACCATCACTTCCGCGACCATAAGCACCCACATTGATTACCCTAAAGCAGTAATTGGCATCAACTACTGCAAGTAATACAATCGAGTATGTTCCTTTATAATTGTAAAAGAGGGAGCCTGAGTTGGGTGGGGCTTGGATGACAACATGCTTGCCATCAATGGCCCCTAAACAATTTGGGAAGTTCCAGCGCTCATTAAAGTCGTTGGCGATCGTCTGCCAATCTTCTGCATGTGGCACTGGCATGTACTGATGGACCAGGCCATCCCAGATAGCCTTTGCCACCTCAGGGACAATGGTGGACACTGTAGACCAGCCCACTCTGAAGTGATAGGAGAGTGAGTGATAAGAGTCTCCAGTGGCTAGGTATCTGGAAATATAAGACATAAGATAAGTTGAAGGTAAACGTTTATATTTTATAAATTGCAGGAAATCAAATCAATTATGATACATCACTATATTAGTTAAACAGTTACCTCTAGTAAAACAAGTACATATAATATATTTACACACACACACCTAGCTATGTATATGTACAGCTCTGGGAAAAAATAGTTTAAATTTTTTTCAGAGCTCTTGATTCCCCCCATATATTATATATACATATGTGTATGTATGTGTGTATGTATATGTGTGTGTGTGTGTGTATGTATGTATGTATATACACACACACACACACACACACATATATATATATATATATATATATATAGGCAGGCCTATTATTATTAACTATTATTATTATTGACTTGGTTTTATACCTGAGACAAATTGCCAGACGTTCGGCCGGGCTGATGGATTTCCGGAATGCAGTATCCTGCCTGGTAATTTTTGGGCCAACAACCTGAAGGATTTCATTAAATTCCTCTCGTGAGACCCGAAAATAGTCACGAAAATCTTCCACGTTGAGGCGCAGCTCTTGCACTAAACGGTGATACTCGCCAAGATGTTTTCTCCGAGCTATATAGGGTTTTACCCACACTGATTTGCAGCATTTCTTTTTGCGTCTCCAGTAAAGGAGTGCAAGAGCAAGAGCCTTAATCCTCCGTGCATTAACCATGGTGAAATGAAATGAATTTATATGAATGGCAACAATAAATGACCGCCAAAATTTTTAGAGAAAATAAAGACATTTCAAATAATTAAATTAAATTAATAATTTAATATTCATCTTTTATGCATTTTTTTTACAACAAAATACAATGTGATAAACAAAAGGAATAATAATTCTCAACTTGCGCGCACACTGATTTGATTGGACAACATTGGAATACATCACATCCGGTCGGCGTGTCGCATACGGTGTAGTCGCTCAAGTTCAAATATTTGAACGCATCCGAAGCTCAAATCGGATCCGTAAATTCCGCATTCGCATATGGTCGGCACCCCACGCAATCCCTGTACGACTCTCCATTGGAAATGAATGACTTCCGGTCCGACGGCGGTCGTTTGTCGTGTGCAGTGGAAAGGCGGCTTCAGTGCCCCTTATCAGAATCCAGAGTTTCGAGAAGATCTGAAATACATGTTTTTCCGACACAAAAAAATATATAAGGGGTACCCCTTTGGGTTTTTTGGGGTGACATTTTTGAGTTTCTCAAAAGTTAGATGAATGTGTGCGGTTGAGTTTGCCTAGTACAGCAGTGGTGTTTTAATCCATGAAAATGTATATTAAATGTGAAATATCATCTATAAAGACTATGTCTGCGGACTGTTTTTTTTGGCCGTGCTCAATAATTGGGAAGAGGCATGTCTTTATGTTTTTGGCTCCTGTTCAGCTCTGGAAGGCTCTAGGACCACCACACTTGCACTACTGTCTACGTCTCAGTGCCCCCTTTCAGAATCCAGAGTTTCGAGAAGATCTGAAATACATGTTTTTCCGACACAAAAAATATATAAGGGGTACCCCTTTGGGTTTTTTGGCGTGACAATTTTGAGTTTCTCTGATCTTCTCGAATCTCTGGATTCCCATAGGGGGCACGGAAGCGTACACTGGAGCGAAAGTCTGGTGGCCCTAGAGCCCTCAGGAGCTGAACAGGAGCCGAAAAACAAAGTCATCCCATTTCCAATTTATGCAGTGGCGCCCAAATAAGGGGCCCATGGACACTGCTTTTTCTATGCAAATTAAGCACTCATATTACTCAAAAGTTAGATGAATGTGTGCGGTTGAGTTTGCCTAGTACAGCAGTGGTGTTTTAATCCATGAAAATGTATATTAAATGTGAAATATCATCTATAAAGACTATGTCTGCGGACCGGTTATTTGGCGGTGCTCAATAATTGGGAAGAGGCATGTCTTTATGTTATTGGCTCCTGTTCAGCTCTGGAAGGCTCTAGGACCACCACACTTGCACTACTGTCTATGTCTCAGTGCCCCTTATCAGAATCCAGAGTTTCGAGAAGATCTGAAATACATGTTTTTCCGACACAAAAAATATATAAGGGGTACCCCTTTGGGTTTTTTGGGGTGACAATTTTGAGTTTCTCAAAAGTTAGATGAATGTGTGCGGTTGAGTTTGCCTAGTACAGCAGAGGTGTTTTAATCCCTGAAAATGTATATTAAATGTGAAATATCATCTATACCACTATGTCTGCGGACCGGTTATCTGGCGGCACTCAATAATTGGGAAGAGGCATGTCTTTATGTTTTTGGCTCCTGTTCAGCTCTGGAAGGCTCTAGGACCACCACACTTGCACTACTGTCTACGTCTCAGTGCCCCCTTTCAGAATCCAGAGTTTCGAGAAGATCTGAAATACATGTTTTTCTGACACAAAAAATATATAAGGGGTACCCCTTTGGGTTTTTTGGGGTGAAATTTTTGAGTTTCTCAAAAGTTAGATGAATGTGTGCGGTTGAGTTTGCCTAGTACAGCAGTGGTGTTTTAATCCATGAAAATGTATATTAAATGTGAAATATCATCTATACCAATATGTCTGCGGACAGGTTATCTGGCGGCGCTCAATAATTGGGAAGAGGCATGTCTTTATGTTTTTGGCTCCTGTTCAGCTCTGAAAGGCTCTAGGACCACCACACTTGCACTACTGTCTACGTCTCAGTGCCCCCTTTCAGAATCCAGAGTTTCGAGAAGATCTGAAATACATGTTTTTCCGACACAAAAAATATATAAGGGGTACCCCTTTGGGTTTTTTGGGGTGACAATTTTGAGTTTCTCAAAAGTTAGATGAATGTGTGCGGTTGAGTTTGCCTAGTACAGCAGAGGTGTTTTAATCCCTGAAAATGTATATTAAATGTGAAATATCATCTATACCACTATGTCTGCGGACCGGTTATCTGGCGGCGCTCAATTATTGGGAAGAGGCATGTCTTTATGTTTTTGGCTCCTGTTCAGCTCTGGAAGGCTCTAGGACCACCACACTTGCACTACTGTCTACGTCTCAGTGCCCCTTATCAGAATCCAGAGTTTCGAGAAGATCTGAAATACATGTTTTTCCGACACAAAAAATATATAAGGGGTACCCCTTTGGGTTTTTTGGCGTGACAATTTTGAGTTTCTCTGATCTTCTCGAATCTCTAGATTCCCATAGGGGGCACGGAAGCGTACACTGGAGCGAAAGTCTAGTGGCCCTAGAGCCCTCAGGAGCTGAACAGGAGCCGAAACACAAAGTCATCCCATTTCCAATTTATGCAGTGGCGCCCAAATAAGGGGCCCATGGACACTGCTTTTTCTATGCAAATTAAGCACTCATATTACTCAAAAGTTAGATGAATGTGTGCGGTTGAGTTTGCCTAGTACAGCAGTGGTGTTTTAATCCATGAAAATGTATATTAAATGTGAAATATCATCTATAAAGACTATGTCTGCGGACCGGTTATTTGGCGGTGCTCAATAATTGGGAAGAGGCATGTCTTTATGTTATTGGCTCCTGTTCAGCTCTGGAAGGCTCTAGGACCACCACACTTGCACTACTGTCTATGTCTCAGTGCCCCTTATCAGAATCCAGAGTTTCGAGAAGATCTGAAATACATGTTTTTCCGACACAAAAAATATATAAGGGGTACCCCTTTGGGTTTTTTGGGGTGACAATTTTGAGTTTCTCAAAAGTTAGATGAATGTGTGCGGTTGAGTTTGCCTAGTACAGCAGTGGTGTTTTAATCCATGAAAATGTATATTAAATGTGAAATATCATCTATAAAGACTATGTCTGCGGACTGTTTTTTTTGGCCGTGCTCAATAATTGGGAAGAGGCATGTCTTTATGTTTTTGGCTCCTGTTCAGCTCTGGAAGGCTCTAGGACCACCACACTTGCACTACTGTCTACGTCTCAATGCCCCTTATCAGAATCCAGAGTTTCGAGAAGATCTGAAATACATGTTTTTCCGACACAAAAAATATATAAGGGGTACCCCTTTGGGTTTTTTGGGGTGACAATTTTGAGTTTCTCAAAAGTTAGATGAATGTATGCGGTTGAGTTTGCCTAGTACAGCAGAGGTGTTTTAATCCATGAAAATGTATATTAAATGTGAAATATCATCTATACCACTATGTCTGCTGACCGGTTATCTGGCGGCGCTCAATAATTGGGAAGAGGCATGTCTTTATGTTTTTGGCTCCTGTTCAGCTCTGGAAGGCTCTAGGACCACCACACTTGCACTACTGTCTACGTCTCAGTGCCCCCTTTCAGAATCCAGAGTTTCGAGAAGAACTGAAATACATGTTTTTCCGACACAAAAAATATATAAGGGGTACCCCTTTGGGTTTTTTGGCGTGACAATTTTGAGTTTCTCTGATCTTCTCGAATCTCTGGATTCCCATAGGGGGCACGGAAGCGTACACTGGAGCGAAAGTCTGGTGGCCCTAGAGCCCTCAGGAGCTGAACAGGAGCCGAAAAACAAAGTCATCCCATTTCCAATTTATGCAGTGGCGCCCAAATAAGGGGCCCATGGACACTGCTTTTTCTATGCAAATTAAGCACTCATATTACTCAAAAGTTAGATGAATGTGTGCGGTTGAGTTTGCCTAGTACAGCAGTGGTGTTTTAATTCATGAAAATGTATATTAAATGTGAAATATCATCTATAAAGACTATGTCTGCGGACCGGTTATTTGACGGTGCTCAATAATTGGGAAGAGGCATGTCTTTATGTTTTTGGCTCCTGTTCAGCTCTGGAAGGCTCTAGGACCACCACACTTGCACTATTGTCTATGTCTCAGTGCCCCTTATCAGAATCCAGAGTTTCGAGAAGATCTGAAATACATGTTTTTCCGACACAAAAAATATATAAGGGGTACCCCTTTGGGTTTTTTGGGGTGACAATTTTGAGTTTCTCAAAAGTTAGATGAATGTGTGCGGTTGAGTTTGCCTAGTACAGCAGAGGTGTTTTAATCCCTGAAAATGTATATTAAATGTGAAATATCATCTATACCACTATGTCTGCGGATCGGTTATCTGGCGGCGCTCAATAATTGGGAAGAGGCATGTCTTTATGTTTTTGGCTCCTGTTCAGCTCTGGAAGGCTCTAGGACCACCACACTTTTACTACTGTCTACGTCTCAGTGCCCCCGATCAGAATCCAGAGTTTCGAGAAGATCTGATATACATGTTTTTCCGACACAAAAAATATATAAGGGGTACCCCTTTGGGTTTTTTGGGGTGACAATTTTGAGTTTCTCAAAAGTTAGATGAATGTGTGCGGTTGAGTTTGCCTAGTACAGCAGTGGTGTTTTAATCCATGAAAATGTATATTAAATGTGAAATATCATCTATAAAGACTATGTCTGCGGACTGGTTTTTTTGGCCGTGCTCAATAATTGGGAAGAGGCATGTCTTTATGTTTTTGGCTCCTGTTCAGCTCTGGAAGGCTCTAGGACCACCACACTTGCACTACTGTCTACGTCTCAGTGCCCCTTATCAGAATCCAGAGTTTCGAGAAGATCTGAAATACATGTTTTTCCGACACAAAAAATATATAAGGGGTACCCCTTTGGGTTTTTTGGGGTGACAATTTTGAGTTTCTTAAAAGTTAGATGAATGTGTGCGGTTGAGTTTGCCTAGTACAGCAGAGGTGTTTTAATCCATGAAAATGTATATTAAATGTGAAATATCATCTATACCACTATGTCTGCGGACAGGTTATCTGGCGGCGCTCAATAATTGGGAAGAGGCATGTCTTTATGTTTTTGGCTCCTGTTCAGCTCTGAAAGGCTCTAGGACCACCACACTTGCACTACTGTCTACGTCTCAGTGCCCCCTTTCAGAATCCAGAGTTTCGAGAAGATCTGAAATACATGTTTTTCCAACACAAAAAATATATAAGGGGTACCCCTTTGGGTTTTTTGGGGTGACAATTTTGAGTTTCTCAAAAGTTAGATGAATGTGTGCGGTTGAGTTTGCCTAGTACAGCAGAGGTGTTTTAATCCCTGAAAATGTATATTAAATGTGAAATATCATCTATACCACTATGTCTGCGGACCGGTTATCTGGCGGCGCTCAATTATTGGGAAGAGGCATGTCTTTATGTTTTTGGCTCCTGTTCAGCTCTGGAAGGCTCTAGGACCACCACACTTGCACTACTGTCTACGTCTCAGTGCCCCTTATCAGAATCCAGAGTTTCGAGAAGATCTGAAATACATGTTTTTCCGACACAAAAAATATATAAGGGGTACCCCTTTGGGTTTTTTGGGGTGACATTTTTGAGTTTCTCAAAAGTTAGATGAATGTGTGTGGTTGAGTTTGCCTAGTACAGCAGTTGTGTTTTAATCCATGAAAATGAATATTAAATGTGAAATATCATCTATAAAGACTATGTCTGCGGACTGTTTTTTTTGGCCGTGCTCAATAATTGGGAAGAGGCATGTCTTTATGTTTTTGGCTCCTGTTCAGCTCTGGAAGGCTCTAGGACCACCACACTTGCACTACTGTCTACGTCTCAGTGCCCCCTTTCAGAATCCAGAGTTTCGAGAAGATCTGAAATACATGTTTTTCCGACACAAAAAATATATAAGGGGTACCCCTTTGGGTTTTTTGGCGTGACAATTTTGAGTTTCTCTGATCTTCTCGAATCTCTGGATTCCCATAGGGGGCACGGAAGCGTACACTGGAGCGAAAGTCTGGTGGCCCTAGAGCCCTCAGGAGCTGAACAGGAGCCGAAACACAAAGTCATCCCATTTCCAATTTATGCAGTGGCGCCCAAATACGGGGCCCATGGACACTGCTTTTTCTATGCAAATTAAGCACTCATATTACTCAAAAGTTAGATGAATGTGTGCGGTTGAGTTTGCCTAGTACAGCAGTGGTGTTTTAATCCATGAAAATGTATATTAAATGTGAAATATCATCTATAAAGACTATGTCTGCGGACCGGTTATTTGGCGGTGCTCAATAATTGGGAAGAGGCATGTCTTTATGTTATTGGCTCCTGTTCAGCTCTGGAAGGCTCTAGGACCACCACACTTGCACTACTGTCTATGTCTCAGTGCCCCTTATCAGAATCCAGAGTTTCGAGAAGATCTGAAATACATGTTTTTCCGACACAAAAAAAATATAAGGGGTACCCCTTTGGGTTTTTTGGGGTGACAATTTTGAGTTTCTCAAAAGTTAGATGAATGTGTGCGGTTGAGTTTGCCTAGTACAGCAGAGGTGTTTTAATCCCTGAAAATGTATATTAAATGTGAAATATCATCTATACCACTATGTCTGCGGACCGGTTATCTGGCGGCACTCAATATTTGGGAAGAGGCATGTCTTTATGTTTTTGGCTCCTGTTCAGCTCTGGAAGGCTCTAGGACCACCACACTTGCACTACTGTCTACGTCTCAGTGCCCCTTATCAGAATCCAGAGTTTCGAGAAGATCTGAAATACATGTTTTTCCGACACAAAAAATATATAAGGGGTACCCCTTTGGGTTTTTTGGGGTGACAATTTTGAGTTTCTCAAAAGTTAGATGAATGTGTGCGGTTGAGTTTGCCTAGTACAGCAGAGGTGTTTTAATCCATGAAAATGTATATTAAATGTGAAATATCATCTGTACCACTATATCTGCGGACAGGTTATCTGGCGGCGCTCAATAATTGGGAAGAGGCATGTCTTTATGTTTTTGGCTCCTGTTCAGCTCTGGAAGGCTCTAGGACCACCACACTTGCACTACTGTCTACGTCTCAGTGCCCCTTATCAGAATCCAGAGTTTCGAGAAGATCTGAAATACATGTTTTTCCGACACAAAAAATATATAACGGGTACCCCTTTGGGTTTTTTGGGGTGACAATTTTGAGTTTCTCAAAAGTTAAATGAATGTGTGCGGTTGAGTTTGCCTAGTACAGCAGAGGTGTTTTAATCCCTGAAAATGTATATTAAATGTGAAATATCATGTATACCACTATGTCTGCGGACCGGTTAACTGGCGGCGCTCAATAATTGGGAAGAGGCATGTCTTTATGTTTTTGGCTCCTGTTCAGCTCTGGAAGGCTCTAGGACCACCACACTTGCATTACTGTCTACGTCTCAGTGCCCCCTTTCAGAATCCAGAGTTTCGAGAAGATCTGAAATACATGTTTTTCCGACACAAAAAATATATAAGGGGTACCCCTTTGGGTTTTTTGGGGTGACAATTTTGAGTTTCTCAAAAGTTAGATGAATGTGTGCGGTTGAGTTTGCCTAGTACAGCAGAGGTGTTTTAATCCATGAAAATGTATATTAAATGTGAAATATCATCTATAAAGACTATGTCTGCGGACTGTTTTTTTTGGCCGTGCTCAATAATTGGGAAGAGGCATGTCTTTATGTTTTTGGCTCCTGTTCAGCTCTGGAAGGCTCTAGGACCACCACACTTGCACTACTGTCTACGTCTCAATGCCCCTTATCAGAATCCAGAGTTTCGAGAAGATCTGAAATACATGTTTTTCCGACACAAAAAATATATAAGGGGTACCCCTTTGGGTTTTTTGGGGTGACAATTTTGAGTTTCTCAAAAGTTAGATGAATGTATGCGGTTGAGTTTGCCTAGTACAGCAGAGGTGTTTTAATCCATGAAAATGTATATTAAATGTGAAATATCATCTATACCACTATGTCTGCTGACCGAATATCTGGCGGCGCTCAATAATTGGGAAGAGGCATGTCTTTATGTTTTTGGCTCCTGTTCAGCTCTGGAAGGCTCTAGGACCACCACACTTGCACTACTGTCTACGTCTCAGTGCCCCCTTTCAGAATCCAGAGTTTCGAGAAGAACTGAAATACATGTTTTTCCGACACAAAAAATATATAAGGGGTACCCCTTTGGGTTTTTTGGCGTGACAATTTTGAGTTTCTCAAAAGTTAGATGAATGTGTGCGGTTGAGTTTGCCTAGTACAGCAGAGGTGTTTTAATCCATGAAAATGTATATTAAATGTGAAATATCATCTATAAAGACTATGTCTGCGGACTGTTTTTTTTGGCCGTGCTCAATAATTGGGAAGAGGCATGTCTTTATGTTTTTGGCTCCTGTTCAGCTCTGGAAGGCTCTAGGACCACCACACTTGCACTACTGTCTACGTCTCAATGCCCCTTATCAGAATCCAGAGTTTCGAGAAGATCTGAAATACATGTTTTTCCGACACAAAAAATATATAAGGGGTACCCCTTTGGGTTTTTTGGGGTGACAATTTTGAGTTTCTCAAAAGTTAGATGAATGTATGCGGTTGAGTTTGCCTAGTACAGCAGAGGTGTTTTAATCCATGAAAATGTATATTAAATGTGAAATATCATCTATACCACTATGTCTGCTGACCGAATATCTGGCGGCGCTCAATAATTGGGAAGAGGCATGTCTTTATGTTTTTGGCTCCTGTTCAGCTCTGGAAGGCTCTAGGACCACCACACTTGCACTACTGTCTACGTCTCAGTGCCCCCTTTCAGAATCCAGAGTTTCGAGAAGAACTGAAATACATGTTTTTCCGACACAAAAAATATATAAGGGGTACCCCTTTGGGTTTTTTGGCGTGACAATTTTGAGTTTCTCTGATCTTCTCGAATCTCTGGATTCCCATAGGGGGCACGGAAGCGTACACTGGAGCGAAAGTCTGGTGGCCCTAGAGCCCTCAGGAGCTGAACAGGAGCCGAAAAACAAAGTCATCCCATTTCCAATTTATGCAGTGGCGCCCAAATAAGGGGCCCATGGACACTGCTTTTTCTATGCAAATTAAGCACTCATATTACTCAAAAGTTAGATGAATGTGTGCGGTTGAGTTTGCCTAGTACAGCAGTGGTGTTTTAATCCATGAAAATGTATATTAAATGTGAAATATCATCTATAAAGACTATGTCTGCGGACCGGTTATTTGGTGGTGCTCAATAATTGGGAAGAGGCATGTCTTTATGTTATTGGCTCCTGTTCAGCTCTGGAAGGCTCTAGGACCACCACACTTGCACTACTGTCTATGTCTCAGTGCCCCTTATCAGAATCCAGAGTTTCGAGAAGATCTGAAATACATGTTTTTCCGACACAAAAAATATATAAGGGGTACCCCTTTGGGTTTTTTGGGGTGACAATTTTGAGTTTCTCAAAAGTTAGATGAATGTGTGCGGTTGAGTTTGCCTAGTACAGCAGAGGTGTTTTAATCCCTGAAAATGTATATTAAATGTGAAATATCATCTATACCACTATGTCTGCGGACCGGTTATCTGGCGGCACTCAATAATTGGGAAGAGGCATGTCTTTATGTTTTTGGCTCCTGTTCAGCTCTGGAAGGCTCTAGGACCACCACACTTGCACTACTGTCTACGTCTCAGTGCCCCCTTTCAGAATCCAGAGTTTCGAGAAGATCTGAAATACATGTTTTTCTGACACAAAAAATATATAAGGGGTACTCCTTTGGGTTTTTTGGGGTGAAATTTTTGAGTTTCTCAAAAGTTAGATGAATGTGTGCGGTTGAGTTTGCCTAGTACAGCAGTGGTGTTTTAATCCATGAAAATGTATATTAAATGTGAAATATCATCTATACCAATATGTCTGCGGACAGGTTATCTGGCGGCGCTCAATAATTGGGAAGAGGCATGTCTTTATGTTTTTGGCTCCTGTTCAGCTCTGGAAGGCTCTAGGACCACCACACTTGCACTACTGTCTACGTCTCAGTGCCCCCTTTCAGAATCCAGAGTTTCGAGAAGATCTGAAATACATGTTTTTCCGACACAAAAAATATTTTGGCGTGACAATTTTGAGTTTCTCTGATCTTCTCGAATCTCTGGATTCCCATAGGGGGCACGGAAGCGTACACTGGAGCGAAAGTCTGGTGGCCCTAGAGCCCTCAGGAGCTGAACAGGAGCCGAAAAACAAAGTCATCCCATTTCCAATTTATGCATTGGCGCCCAAATAAGGGGCCCATGGACACTGCTTTTTCTATGCAAATTAAGCACTCATATTACTCAAAAGTTAGATGAATGTGTGCGGTTGAGTTTGCCTAGTACAGCAGTGGTGTTTTAATTCATGAAAATGTATATTAAATGTGAAATATCATCTATAAAGACTATGTCTGCGGACCGGTTATTTGACGGTGCTCAATAATTGGGAAGAGGCATGTCTTTATGTTTTTGGCTCCTGTTCAGCTCTGGAAGGCTCTAGGACCACCACACTTGCACTATTGTCTATGTCTCAGTGCCCCTTATCAGAATCCAGAGTTTCGAGAAGATCTGAAATACATGTTTTTCCGACACAAAAAATATATAAGGGGTACCCCTTTGGGTTTTTTGGGGTGACAATTTTGAGTTACTCAAAAGTTAGATGAATGTGTGCGGTTGAGTTTGCCTAGTACAGCAGAGGTGTTTTAATCCCTGAAAATGTATATTAAATGTGAAATATCATCTATACCACTATGTCTGCGGACAAGTTATCTGCCGGCGCTCAATAATTGGGAAGAGGCATGTCTTTATGTTTTTGGCTCCTGTTCAGCTCTGGAAGGCTCTAGGACCACCACACTTGCACTACTGTCTACGTCTCAGTGCCCCCTTTCAGAATCCAGAGTTTTGAGAAGATCTGAAATACATGTTTTTCCGACACAAAAAATATATAAGGGGTACCCCTTTGGGTTTTTTGGCGTGACAATTTTGAGTTTCTCTGATCTTCTCGAATCTCTGGATTCCCATAGGGGGCACGGAAGCGTACACTGGAGCGAAAGTCTGGTGGCCCTAGAGCCCTCAGGAGCTGAACAGGAGCCGAAACACAAAGTCATCCCATTTCCAATTCATGCAGTGGGGCCCAAATAAGGGGCCCATGGACACTGCTTTTTCTATGCAAATTAAGCACTCATATTACTCAAAAGTTAGATGAATGTGTGCGGTTGAGTTTGCCTAGTACAGCAGTGGTGTTTTAATCCATGAAAATGTATATTAAATGTGAAATATCATCTATAAAGACTATGTCTGCGGACTGGTTTTTTTGGCCGTGCTCAATAATTGGGAAGAGGCATGTCTTTATGTTTTTGGCTCCTGTTCAGCTCTGGAAGGCTCTAGGACCACCACACTTGCACTACTGTCTACGTCTCAGTGCCCCCGATCAGAATCCAGAGTTTCGAGAAGATCTGAAATACATGTTTTTCCGACAAAAAAAATATATAAGGGGTACCCCTTTGGGTTTTTTGGGGTGACAATTTTGAGTTTCTCTGATCTTCTCGAATCTCTGGATTCCCATAGGGGGCACGGAAGCGTACACTGGAGCAAAAGTCTGGTGGCCCTAGAGCCCTCAGGAGCTGAACAGGAGCCGAAACACAAAGTCATCCCATTTCCAATTTATGCAGTGGCACCCAAATAAGGGGCCCATGGCACTGCTTTTTCTATGCAAATTAAGCACTTATATTACTCAAAAGTTAGATGAATGTGTGCGGTTGAGTTTGCCTAGTACAGCAGAGGTGTTTTAATCCATGAAAATGTATATTAAATGTGAAATATCATCTATACCACTATGTCTGCAAACAGGTTATCTGGCGGCGCTCAATAATTGGGAAGAGGCATGTCTTTATGTTTTTGGCTCCTGTTCAGCTCTGGAAGGCTCTAGGACCACCACACTTGCACTACTGTCTACGTCTCAGTGCCCCTTATCAGAATCCAGAGTTTCGAGAAGATCTGAAATACATGTTTTTCCGACACAAAAAATATATAAGGGGTACCCCTTTGGGTTTTTTGGGGTGACAATTTTGAGTTTCTCAAAAGTTAGATGAATGTGTGCGGTTGAGTTTGCCTTGTACAGCAGAGGTGTTTCAATCCCTGAAAATGTATATTAAATGTGAAATATCATGTATACCACTATGTCTGCGGACCGGTTATCTGGCGGCGCTCAATAATTGGGAAGAGGCATGTCTTTATGTTTTTGGCTCCTGTTCAGCTCTGGAAGGCTCTAGGACCACCACACTTGCACTACTGTCTACGTCTCAGTGCCCCCTTTCAGAATCCAGAGTTTCGAGAAGATCTGAGATACATGTTTTTCTGACACAAAAAATATATAAGGGGTACCCCTTTGGGTTTTTTGGGGTGACAATTTTGAGTTTCTCAAAAGTTAGATGAATGTGTGCGGTTGAGTTTGCCTAGTACAGCAGAGGTGTTTTAATCCATGAAAATGAATATTAAATGTGAAATATCATCTATACCACTATGTCTGCGGACTGGTTATCTGGCGGCGCTCAATAATTGGGAAGAGGCATATCTTTATGTTTTTGGCTCCATTTCAGCTCTGGAAGGCTCTAGGACCACCACACTTGCACTACTGTCTATGTCTCAGTGCCCATTATCAGAATCCAGAGTTTCGAGAAGATCTGAAATACATGTTTTTCCGACACAAAAAATACATAAGGGGTACCCCTTTGGGTTTTTTGGCGTGACAATTTTTAGTTTCTCTGATCTTCTCGAATCTCTGGATTCCCATAGGGGGCACGGAAGCGTACACTGGAGCGAAAGTCTGGTGGCCCTAGAGCCCTCAGGAGCTGAACAGGAGCCGAAACACAAAGTCATCCCATTTCCAATTTATGCAGTGGCGCCCAAATAAGGGGCCCATGGACACTGCTTTTTCTATGCAAATTAAGCACTCATATTACTCAAAAGTTAGATGAATGTGTGCGGTTGAGTTTGCCTAGTACAGCAGTGGTGTTTTAATCCATGAAAATGTATATTAAATGTGAAATATCATCTATAAAGACTATGTCTGCGGACCGGTTATTTGGCGGTGCTCAATAATTGGGAAGAGGCATGTCTTTATGTTTTTGGCTCCTGTTCAGCTCTGGAAGGCTCTAGGACCACCACACTTGCACTACTGTCTATGTCTCAGTGCCCCTTATCAGAATCCAGAGTTTCGAGAAGATCTGAAATACATGTTTTTCCGACACAAAAAATATATAAGGGGTACCCCTTGGGTTTTTTGGGGTGACAATTTTGAGTTTCTCAAAAGTTAGATGAATGTGTGCGGTTGAGTTTGCCTAGTACAGCAGAGGTGTTTTAATCCATGAAAATGTATATTAAATGTGAAATATCATGTATACCACTATGTCTGCGGACCGGTTATCTGGCGGCGCTCAATAATTCGGAAGAGGCATGTCTTTATGTTTTTGGCTCCTGTTCAGCTCTGGAAGGCTCTAGGACCACCACACTTGCACTACTGTCTATGTCTCAGTGCCCCTTATCAGAATCCAGAGTTTCGAGAAGATCTGAAATACATGTTTTTCCGACACAAAAAATATATAAGGGGTACCCCTTGGGTTTTTTGGGGTGACAATTTTGAGTTTCTCAAAAGTTAGATGAATGTGTGCGGTTGAGTTTGCCTAGTACAGCAGAGGTGTTTAAATCCAAGAAAATGTATATTAAATGTGAAATATCATCTATACCACTATGTCTGCGGACAAGTTATCTGCCGGCGCTCAATAATTGGGAAGAGGCATGTCTTTATGTTTTTGGCTCCTGTTCAGCTCTGGAAGGCTCTAGGACCACCACACTTGCACTACTGTCTACGTCTCAGTGCCCCCTTTCAGAATCCAGAGTTTCGAGAAGATCTGAAATACATGTTTTTCCGACACAAAAAATAAATAAGGGGTACCCCTTTGGGTTTTTTGGCGTGACAATTTTGAGTTTCTCTGATCTTCTCGAATCTCTGGATTTCCATAGGGGGCACGGAAGCGTACACTGGAGCGAAAGTCTGGTGGCCCTAGAGCCCTCAGGAGCTGAACAGGAGCCGAAAAACAAAGTCATCCCATTTCCAATTTATGCAGTGGCGCCCAAATAAGGGGCCCATGGACACTGCTTTTTCTATGCAAATTAAGCACTCATATTACTCAAAAGTTAGATGAATGTGTGCGGTTGAGTTTGCCTAGTACAGCAGTGGTGTTTTAATCCATGAAAATGTATATTAAATGTGAAATATCATCTATAAAGACTATGTCTGCGGACCGGTTATTTGGCGGTGCTCAATAATTGGGAAGAGGCATGTCTTTATGTTATTGGCTCCTGTTCAGCTCTGGAAGGCTCTAGGACCACCACACTTGCACTACTGTCTATGTTTCAGTGCCCCTTATCAGAATCCAGAGTTTCGAGAAGATCTGAAATACATGTTTTTCCGACACAAAAAATATATAAGGGGTACCCCTTGGGTTTTTTGGGGTGACAATTTTGAGTTTCTCAAAAGTTAGATGAATGTGTGCGGTTGAGTTTGCCTAGTACAGCAGAGGTGTTTTAATCCATGAAAATGTATATTAAATGTGAAATACCATCTATACCACTATGTCTGCGGACCGGTTATCTGGCGGCGCTCAATAATTGGGAAGAGGCATGTCTTTATGTTTTTGGCTCCTGTTCAGCTCTGGAAGGCTCTAGGACCACCACACTTGCACTACTGTCTACGTCTCAGTGCCCCCGATCAGAATCCAGAGTTTCGAGAAGATCTGAAATACATGTTTTTCCGACACAAAAAATATATAAGGGGTACCCCTTTGGGTTTTTTGGGGTGAAATTTTTGAGTTTCTCAAAAGTTAGATGAATGTGTGCGGTTGAGTTTGCCTAGTACAGCAGTGGTGTTTTAATCCATGAAAATGTATATTAAATGTGAAATATCATCTATAAAGACTATGTCTGCGGACTGTTTTTTTTGGCCGTGCTCAATAATTGGGAAGAGGCATGTCTTTATGTTTTTGGCTCCTGTTCAGCTCTGGAAGGCTCTAGGACCACCACACTTGCACTACTGTCTACGTCTCAGTGCCCCCGATCAGAATCCAGAGTTTCGAGAAGATCTGAAATACATGTTTTTCCGACACAAAAAATATATAAGGGGTACCCCTTTGGGTTTTTTGGGGTGACAATTTTGAGTTTCTCAAAAGTTAGATGAATGTGTGCGGTTGAGTTTGCCTAGTACAGCAGAGGTGTTTTAATCCCTGAAAATGTATATTAAATGTGAAATATCATCTATACCACTATGTCTGCGGACCGGTTATCTGGCGACGCTCAATAATTGGGAAGAGGCATGTCTTTATGTTTTTGGCTCCTGTTCAGCTCTGGAAGGCTCTAGGACCACCACACTTGCACTACTGTCTACGTCTCAGTGCCCCCTTTCAGAATCCAGAGTTTCGAGAAGATCTGAAATACATGTTTTTCCGACACAAAAAATATATAAGGGTTTTTTGGCGTGACAATTTTGAGTTTCTCTGATCTTCTCGAATCTCTGGATTCCCATAGGGCAAGGCAAGGCAAGGCAAGGCAAGTTTATTTGTATAGCACATTTCATACCCAATGGCAATTCAAAGTGCTTTACATAGAAATTAATTAAAATAGTGGTAACAAATGCATGAGAAAAAAAAGAATACCATATGGACGAATAAAGAATTAAAAACAAGCATAGTTAAAACAGTCGTAAAGATATAGTAATTAAAATAATAATAATAAAAAAAAAATAATAATAATAATAATAAAAAATAAAAAAAAA
Organism: Pseudorasbora parva; assembly: GCF_024679245.1. NCBI lineage: Eukaryota > Metazoa > Chordata > Actinopteri > Cypriniformes > Gobionidae > Pseudorasbora > Pseudorasbora parva. The sequence goes on along the minus strand of NC_090177.1, from coordinate 731,141 downwards.
ATAATGATCTGATATAAAAATAAACATTCTTCAGTTTACAGCCTACATACATGTACCATCTTAATTAGAACACCTCTCATTCATTTCTTTCTCAAACACGTTCATAACATCCATTTTAATCACTATTCCCTGATTTTTACTCAGGAACCTTCTTGTTAAAACCCTTACTCACTCATCATACCCTCCACAGATTTACACATACTCAAACCTTATTGTCAAACTTACTATTTCCATCAAACCCAGTTTTCACTCGTCATATTCAACTCAAAAGAACATATAAAATAAACAATAACCAGAGATAAGAACAAAGGTAAACTAAAATAATTATAAAAAGAATAAAGAGATAAGATAGGGTGCAATCAGTCGGACGTACAGTGGCACAGTGCACAGTGCTCATTCAGTAAACGCACAGCTGAACAGATGTGTTTTGAGTCTGGATTTGAATGTGGCTACTGTTGGAGCACATCTGATCTGTTCAGGAAGCTGGTTCCAACTACGGCTGGCATAATAGCTAAAAGCAGACTCTCCTTGCTTTGAGTGAACTCTTGGTATTTCTAACTGACTTGATCCTGCTGATCTGAGTGATCTGTTGGGTTTGTATTTAATCAGCATATCTGCGATGTATTGGGGTCCTAGCTCATTGAGTGATTTATAAACAAGTAATAGTACTTTAAAATCGATCCTAAATGTAACTGGAAGCCAGTGTAAAGACCTGAGGACTGGTGTGATATGGTCATATTTTCTGGTTCTGCTCACAATCCTGGCAGCAGCGTTCTGTATGAGCTGCAGCTGTCTAATGGTCTTTTTAGGAAGGCCAGTGAGAAGGCCGTTACAATAGTCCACCCTACTGGTGATGAAAGCATGAACGAGTTTCTCTAAGTCTTGCCTGGAGACAAAACATCTAATCCTTGCAATATTTTTCAGATGATAGTATGCTGATTTAGTTATTGCTTTGACATGACTACTGAAACTCAGGTCGGACTGTAAAATCACTCCAAGATTCCTGACTTGATTTTTTGTTATCAGGCCTTTAGCCTCAAGATACGCGTTCACCTTGAGAATTTCATCTTTGTTTCCAAATGTAGTGATTTCGGTTTTGTCTTTGTTTAACTGAAGATAGTTTTGGCACATCCAGTTGTTAACTTCATCAATGCATTTGCACAGGGAGTCAATGGGGCTGTAGTCATTAGGTGATAGTGCTAAGTAGAGCTGGGTGTCATCAGCATAGCTGTGGTAAGCAATATTGTTCTTTTTCATTATTTGGCTCAGTGGCAGCATATACAGGTTAAACAGGAGAGGTGCTAGAATTGACCCTTGTGGGACTCCGCATGTCATGGACGTCCACTCAGACTTATGGTCTCCTATACTCACATAATAACCTCTCCCTTCTAAGTATGATCTGAACCATTTGAGGACCATTCCAGAAAGCCCAACCCAGTTTTCCAGCCTGTCTAGAAGTATGTTGTGGTCAACAGTATCGAATGCGGCACTGAGATCCAGTTGTACCAGAATTGATGTTTTGCCTGTATCAGTGTTTAAGCGAATATCATTTATAATCTTTATGAGCGCTGTCTCTGTACTGTGATGTGGACGGAAACCAGATTGAAAATTGTCAAAGTATCCATTTGAGTGTAAGAATTTGTTCAACTGATTGAAAACAACTTTTTCAATGATTTTGCCTATGAAGGGGAGATTTGAGATTGGTCTGTAGTTGCTCAGTATGGAGTTATCCAGATTTCTCTTTTTCAGAAGAGGCTTAACTATTGCAGTTTTAAGGGCGGTTGGAAAAGTCCCATAGAGGAGTGAGGAGTTTACCACTTCTAGGAGATCTGCTTCTAAACAGTTAAACACACTTTTGAAGAAAGAAGTGGGGAGTGTGTCTAGGGCACAGGTTGATGTTTTAAGATGCTGTACTGTGTCTTCTAAAATTTTGCAGTCAATAGCGTTGAAATCTGACATGGTAATTTTCCGAGGGTTTGGTATGATCTGACTGACCCCAGAGCAACTAGAGGATGTGCTGATCGCCTTTCTGATATTATTGATTTTCTCTGAGAAGTAGGAAGCAAACTCACTGCATTTACTGTCTGAGAGCATTTCACTAGGAGTCTGACTCGGGGGGTTTGTTAGTCTCTTGACAGTAGCAAAAAGAGTGCGCGTGTTGTTTATGTTTCTGTTTATAATATTTGAGAAGAAGGTCTGTCTAGCTTTGCATAGTTCAACATTGAAAGCATGAAGGGTGTCTTTATAGATGTTATAATGGACTACAAGTTTTGTCTTCCGCCACATGCGTTCAGATTTTCTGCATTGTCTTTTCATTATTTGAACTGCTGTTGAGTGCAGGGGGCACGGAAGCGTACACTGGAGCGCAAGTCTGGTGGCCCTAGAGCCCTCAGGAGCTGAACAGGAGCCGAAACACAAAGTCATCCCATTTCCAATTTATGCAGTGGCGGCCAAATAAGGGGCCCATGGACACTGCTTTTTCTATGCAAATTAAGCACTCATATTACTCAAAAGTTAGATGAATGTGTGCGGTTGAGTTTGCCTAGTACAGCAGTGGTGTTTTAATCCATGAAAATGTATATTAAATGTGAAATATCATCTATAAAGACTATGTCTGCGGACAGGTTATCTGGCGGCGCTCAATAATTGGGAAGAGGCATGTCTTTATGTTTTTGGCTCCTGTTCAGCTCTGGAAGGCTCTAGGACCACCACACTTGCACTACTGTCTACGTCTCAGTGCCCCCGATCAGAATCCAGAGTTTCGAGAAGATCTGAAATACATGTTTTTCCGACACAAAAAATATATAAGGGGTACCCCTTTGGGTTTTTTGGGGTGACAATTTTGAGTTTCTCAAAAGTTACATGAATGTGTTTGGTTGAGTTTGCCTAGTACAGCAGAGGTGTTTTAATCCATGAAAATGTATATTAAATGTGAAATATCATCTATACCACTATGTCTGCGGACAGGTTATCTGGCGGCGCTCAATAATTGGGAAGAGGCATGTCTTTATGTTTTTGGCTCCTGTTCAGCTCTGGAAGGCTCTAGGACCACCACACTTGCACTACTTTCTACGTCTCAGTGACCCCTTTCAGAATCCAGAGTTTCGAGAAGATCTGAAATACATGTTTTTCCGACACAAAAAATATATAAGGGGTACTGACACATATGGTGTCAGAAGTGGGATCAGCAGAGGACACAGGTTTCTTAATTATTTTTTTGGGTGTTCCCCCCCCCCTTTTCCTCTACCCTGTTTTATTTAAGCCATGAGTCGGTCTGGCAGAAAAGGGGCACAAAAGATGGTGCTAATGGAAACACAAGAAGGAGAGATAGAGTCCATAGAGGATGGTGAGGAGATTGTCCCAGAGGAGTCTGGAGGTCGGGAGCCAACGCTTTCAGATCTGTCAAGTTTGTTTCGAGCCCACATGGCCCAGATGGATGCTCGGGAGGCCGGGCGGGCCCAAGAGCAAAAGGAACAAGAGAGACGATTTAAGGCATTGCAGCATCAGTTTGGCCTGCTTCAGATGGAGGTGCAAGCTCGTACTCGTACTCCACCCACTCCTGATCCACTTGCTATGAATTTAAATCCTGGGGAAATGCAGGATGGGGACCCTGATTTTGGCCGACCACTTTCTAAAAGGAGTGAAAGAGAACTTCATCATGGGGACTATGATAGAGGTCAGTCCTTGATTGAAGAGCCCAGGTTAGAAAAATTAAGTGAGTCGGATGACGTAGAACATTTCTTGATAACTTTTGAGAGGATTGCTGCAGCATGTTGCTGGCCTAAGGCTGACTAGGCATTCCGCCTGATTCCCCTACTGACTGGTAAGGCCCGAGCGGCATATGTGCTCATGGACATTGATGACTCTCTTGATTATGATTGTGTCAAGTCAGCTATTCTGAGAAAGTACGACATTAATTTAGAAACTTATCGACAAAGATTTCGTTCTCTGGATGTTGAACCGTTTGAAAGTCCCAATGAGCTGTATGCCAGGCTGAAGGAGCTGTATGGGAAATGGATTCGACCTAGAGGTAAAACTGTTGAGGAAATTGGAGAAATAATAATTCTTGAGCAGTATCTTCGAATGCTCTCTCCTGAGCTTCAGGTATGGATCCGTGAGCGGGGCCCTGATACTGCTGCGGAAGCGGCATCATTAGCGGATGTGTTCGTTGCTGCCCGGGGAAGGAACCAGCCATGGGGTTGGCGGGGTGGGAGAGAGTCTCGCAAGCCTTAGGTCTTTCATCCATCCCAGTACAACTCCTCGGGTAAGCCTCCTGTAGGAGGAAAATCTGAGTCTGTGATGTCTTTTAAACCTCCCAAGAAAGTGCCAATTTGTTACTTGTGTGGTCAAGAGGGTCATACCAAACCTGTTTGCCCAAAGATTGTTATCAAGCTCTCTCAAGTGTGTTATGTGCCCAGGAATAATGCAGCTCCAGTAAGGCCTGGACTTTCCTTAAAGATGACCACTGTGGAAGTGAACGGTAAAGATCTCCATGCTCTAGTTGACACTGGCAGCGACCAGACTTTGGTACACAGACAGTTTGTTTCACCTGCCTTGATCAATCTTGCAGACAAGAAACTGATATGCTGTGTTCATGGCGATGAGAAACTGTTACCCGCCGCGGCTCTTTACATCAAAGTACAGGGACAGACTTATCTCATGGACGTTGGGGTTGCAGATAATTTGCCGTATCCGGTGATTCTGGGGCATGATTTACCAGTGCTGTTAGATTTACTGCAGCCAGAACCGCTTTGCAATGTTGTAGTCACCAGAGCAAAAAGAAAACAGGTCGAGGAACCCATGCAGCCACTCAGTACTTTACCTTTCTTTGATGTGGATATTGAAGTGGAACCTTCAAAGTTGCGGAAGTCCCGTAGTGAGAGATGGCGGGACAAGCTTGCATATAATGTTTCCAAAATACCGGCTAACCCCTCATTTGAAATTTCAAAGTTTCCAGGTGCCCACTAACATTATCCAGCTCCAGCAGGAGGACGTCAGCCTGGCTCCGTATCTCAAGAAGGCACAACAGGAAGCTATGACCAATGCTGAGGACGCTGACTCTGACTCCGAAAGTTATTTATTCCAAAAGGGGATTCTTTATCGCCAGTTTGAGTTGTTACGAACCCTTTTGTTAAAAGTGGCTACGTAAGGGTTTCACAACATAAAGAAGGACACGTGAAACATGAGTGCACTGCATTAACATTTATTATACTCACGAACATCTAGAAACTCACGAAACACGTATCACAGACACAAGCACAAACTTCACTTCAAATAATATGAAGATAACAAATATTAACAAGACGAACAGCAACGTAATTGAACTAAATCAAAAGAAATATGAAAAAACTTGTTTGCTGGTTCTCCTCTCTCCTGCCATGCTCCGCTTCAGTGTCTTTATTATAGTGGATCCAAAACGACTCCAACAAGGTGCAGGTGTGTAATGACACACAGGTGCGGACCTAATAATGAACTCAGACACAGAGAAAAACACACCGAGTCATGACGTCATTACAAGGAGAAGAAAACAAGACACAAACCGTAACACTCCCCCACTTAAAGAAAGAACCAGTCCTCTTTTTTAGACAGGTTCTGGATGGAGCTAACAGTAAAAGCAACCAAGACATAGTTACAATAATACAAACTTACGCACATACATAAAAAAAAATTATACATTTACCCTAGCCCCGAGAAAGGGCATCTGCCATGATGTTATCGATTCCCTTCTTGTGGTGGATCTCCAGATTATAACACTGAGCCATCAGCGCCCAACGCATTAAACGTTGGTTATGATTGTACATTTTGTTTAAAAAAAACAACGGATTATGATCTGTATAGACGATGACAGGAGTAGAGCTGTATCGAACGTATACCTCGAAATGCTGCAAAGCAAGCAACATAGCTAGAGTCTCTTTCTCGATAGTAGAATAGTTCAACTGGTGACGGTTGAATTTAGCTGAAAAATAAGATACTGGATGGGAGATTCCATCAGCACCTCCCTGAACTCCGGTCGCACTGGCGTCTACCTCAAGCTTGAACGGACAAGCTAGGTCAGGAGCAGACAACACCGGAGCACTGCAAAGGAGAGACTTCGCACACCCAAAGGCACTTTGACATTCATTAGTCCAATTAAAAACAATTTTAGAGCTGCACATCTTCGTTAAAGGAGCGACTACAGTAGAAAAATTTCTACAAAAACACCTGTAATAGCCAGCCATACCTAAAAATCGTCGCAACTCTCTCCTCGTAGTGGGCACAGGATAGACAAGAATAGCAGTCACTTTTGCATCGACCGGACGTACTTGACCGTTTCCAACCTGTTTCCCCAAGTATGTAACGGAGGCTTTTGCAAAATCGCATTTAGTCAAATTTAAAGTTAAAGAGGCGGCTGTTAACCGGCCAAAAACATTGTGCAAGGTAGAGATGTGCTCAGTCCACGTAGAAGAATAAATAACGACATCATCCAGATAAATATTACAGTTTGGAACATCACCCAAAACTGTAGACATCAACCTTTGAAAGGTAGCGGGCGCGTTTCGAAGCCCGAACGCCATACGCGTATACTGAAGGAAAGAATCGGGAGTCACAAATGCAGAGATCTTAGAAGCACGTTCAGTTAATGGCACCTGCCAATAGCCTTTCAAAAGATCTAATTTCGTAATGTACCGGGCAGTGCCAAGGTTGTCAATACAATCCTCTATTCGAGGCAACGGAAATGCATCCGGCACAGTGACAGAATTCACCTTCCGAAAATCAGTGCAGAAACGGAATGAACCGTCAGCTTTGGGTACTAAAATGCACGGTGAACTCCACGGGCTATTACTTTTCTCGGCGAAACCATTTGTAACCAGATAGTTCACTTCACATTTCATGATCTCCCGTTTACCTACTGGAGAACGATACGCATGTTGTTTTATGGGGAGTGCGTTACCTACCTCAATATCATGTTCGATAATAGAGGTACCAGTCGGAACATCACTGAACAAGTTAGGATAATCTTCTATTAAGTCAATCACATCCTGACGCTGGTCGCTAGATAAATAAGACAAATGAGATGATAAAACTTTTAAAATCTCTGAATTATTTAGAGGACCACCACTGAACATCTCTGTTGACATTTTCAACCCATCATCTACATCTTCAGCACCCCTGGTACTGGACAGCAGAGATACTCGTTCCACATTTAACACTGGCTGGGACTGACTCTGGGACAAATCAGTCCCCTCATCAGTCTTCCCAGTTCGAGCGACATATCGTTTCAGCATATTTACATGACACAAACGTGTCTTCCGTCGTCGTTCTGGGGTGAGGACTATATAATCAGTGTCACTCAACTTACTCTTAATTACATAAGGACCTGCAAATCGCGCAGCCAAAGCAGAACCAGGTAAAGGAAGCAACACTAGTACTTGCTCCCCAGGTGTGAAATTACGCACAACCGCGATTTTGTCAAAATGACGCTTCATTTTCTTCTGCGAAAGAGCAAGAGCTTCTTTTGTGACATCACAAGCATTTCGCAATCGTTCACGGGTACGAGAAACGAAATCAAGCACATTATGTTTCTCAGTCACACCGGTAGAGAAAAATTCATCTTTCAGTACTTTTAAAGGACCCCGTACATTATGTCCAAAAACCAACTCCGACGGACTAAACCAAGTGACTCTTGTCGCGCTTCACGCAGTGCAAATAAAACCAAAGGGACTCCCTCATCCCACTCATTCCCTGCCTCCAGGCAATATTTTCGCAAACTGGACTTCAGCGTCTGATGCCATCTCTCCAGTGCCCCTTGCCATTCAGGATGGTAGGCACTGGATGTGACATGTGACACACTCAAACCTTTCAACACATTTTTGAAAATTTTTGACAAGAAATTAGTTCCTTGATCGGTTTGCACAGTTCTCGGCAATCCGAATGTAGTGAAAATTTTTATCAGAGCCTTAGTGACACTTTTGGCAGTTATATTTCGTAACGGAATTGCTTCTGGAAAATGTGTGACGGCGCACATAATTGTCAAAATGTACTGAGAACCGGATTTAGTTCGCGGCAGCGGCCTGACGCAATCTACCAAGACGCGTTCAAACGGTTCACCTACAGCCGGAATAGGACGAAGTGGAGCAGATGGCACAATCTGATTGGGCTTTCCTACTACTTGGCATACATGACAAGACTTACAATATCGAGACACATCAGCCTTCAACCCAGGCCAAAAGAAATGCTGAAGCACCCGATGGTAAGTCTTATTTATACCAAGGTGACCAGACCAAGGATGATCATGTGCCAAGCTTAAAATATTCTGTCGAAATTTTGAGGGTACCACAATCTGATGGACCACATTCCAATCATCCGAATTCTCATCATTCGACACTCGAGCATTCCAGCTGCGCATTAACACAGTGTTGTTCCAATAGAACTGATGATTAAACGCAAGTGACTTTGTGTCAGCACTTAAACGACATTTCTCCAACGTATGATCACTTTTCTGTGCTGCAGTAAGAACATCGCACGAAACAGGCAAAAATAAGTCAGGATCGGGACAAACAGATTTTTGGATCGAATTAACATCCACATGCTCGGCCACAGCATTTTTCTCAAAAATCTCTGAAAAGATAGACTCACCTAAATTCACTTCATTCTCCTTACCGAGATTTTTCGCCTGAGCGCGTGTCGTAACTACACTAGAAGCAAAAACATTTGGGAAATGTTGTGCGAGCGCATCTGACTGTTGATCAGTAACTGGGATTTTGGTAACATGCACCACTGGCATCACTTTTCCTCCAGCAAGATCATTTCCCATAATAAAATTGATACCTTTCACAGGTAGGGAAGAACGAGCTGCTATATTAAAACATCCAGAAACTAATTCAGACGTTACCCAGACGCGATGAAGAGGGACAGTGATGAAGCCCATTTCTATACCCTGCACAATAGTGCTTGTATCACATTCTGAGCTCGCACAAAAAGGCAAAGTGTCAGACAATATAAAAGATTGAGATCCTCCCGTATCACGCAAGATCTTCACAGCTTTTTGATCCTCAACACAACCAGTCAATGATACATAACCGTCAAACACGAAAGGCTGAAAACACTCATCAGGAACTACCGACGTCAGGGTCTGTGGAGACACACTTTTTACTAAAACTGAACCGCGAGGTTGAGCTGAAAAATCCTGACGTTCATGCTTTCGTTTTAGAATTCGACACTCAGCAATAATATGTCCGACCTTGTGACAATAGCCACACTCTTTACGCATATTCGGGCTAGATGGACTAGGCCTGTCTTTAAAGTTAAAAGAATTAACTTCATTCTCTCTTTGTGAAGTGTATCCTAAATCACTCGCACGCTTTACAAACACAGGTTTATGAATGAGTGCATACTCGTCTGCTAGGACAGCTGCTTGCTGTACAGTAGTAACCTTTTGTTCGTTTAAATATAAAGCAGTACGCTCAGGAACGCAATTCTTAAACTCTTCAATGAGCAAAAGTTCACACAAAGATTGATAATCCGCGACTTTACACGCCTTTATCCATCGATCAAAAAGTATACCCTTCTCACGGGCAAATTCGACATACGTTTGAGAAGCGGATTTTTTCGTTGAGCGAAAACGTTGTCGGTAATGTTCAGGTACTAACTCATAGGCTTTGGATAAAGGCGCTATATAAATGCAGTCCATCCATAGGCACGGAGAATCGCATTTTTTACGGTCTCATATTGAACACTTTCCTCCAACGGAAGAGAGGCACAAACTTCTTGCACTTTCCCTGTTAACTTACATTGTAACATTAAAGACCAGACTTCTGTTGGCCACTTCAAAGCAGATGCTATTCTTTCGAATGCCTGAAAATAAGCTTCAACCTCTTTCTCCCGAAAAGGTGGAACAATTACAATATTTTTCGCTACATTAAACGAAGTCGAATGATCAAGAGAATCCGTTAACACAGGTAGAGAGCTAACTATAGGTGTCGCAGGAATATTTGGCACTAATGCAGCAGCTTCAACCTCAGAACTAGGTCTATTTTCGACAGCAATTTTTTTAGATCTTTCTGCGTCATCTCGACCAGACTCTAACTCTAACCGACGCATTTTAATTTTCATCTCCGCATCAATACGGTACATTTCAAGCTGATGCTGCAACTCATCCTTCCGTGCTTGAGCTCGGTCTTGCACCTCAAGCCGTAAACGAGCTAATCGCACTTTTAAACGCAAATCTCCCTGACGTACAGGCGATTCATCGGTAGAGAGGGAAAAAGGCTCAAATTTTGGCAAAGAAAGAGGTGGTAGTCCTACCTTCGCTCCCTCATTGGGACCTGGCGTAACTGGATTTCCCACGAGAGAACACAGTGAGGTAGAAGAATGCAATGGGAGTTGCTCCTCATCCAGAACAGCTGCAACTGCTTCTGTTAATTCAGGAACATCCTCCGCTAAAGATAACACCCCAACATTAATTAACCCAGTTAACAAACAAGCTTTCAAGTCTTTCTTAAGCAATGTTTTTGAAACAGGAATTTCAAAATGTCGCGCAATAAGGAACAAATCGTCCTTTCTACATGTTTCCAACACTGCAATACTAGGTTGATTTACAAACTCATTTAAATCAAACGTCGCCATAATAAATTGATGAGCAAAAAACAAACATAATAAATTAGTAGGCTACGGACGACTCCGGACCTAAACCTACCTAACCGAGACCTAACTAAGACCTCTCTAGTCTTCAGAGGGTATCAGTTAAGAGGCAAGCCTCTCCCCCGGAATACCTCCAAAAACAACAAACTAAAACAATAAAGAAAAAAATAAATAGCAAACCGTAGTGAGAACCGGCGCTAAGCACGGCCCCCCTGGTTTACTCTAACTACCCGGAGATCGCCAATCACCACTACCTTTCTCCGCTCATCAAACAGTTACAGTAATCTGATATCTCGACGAGCCCCCAATTTATGTTACGAACCCTTTTGTTAAAAGTGGCTACGTAAGGGTTTCACAACATAAAGAAGGACACGTGAAACATGAGTGCACTGCATTAACATTTATTATACTCACGAACATCTAGAAACTCACGAAACACGTATCACAGACACAAGCACAAACTTCACTTCAAATAATATGAAGATAACAAATATTAACAAGACGAACAGCAACGTAATTGAACTAAATCAAAAGAAATATGAAAAAACTTGTTTGCTGGTTCTCCTCTCTCCTGCCATGCTCCGCTTCAGTGTCTTTATTATAGTGGATCCAAAACGACTCCAACAAGGTGCAGGTGTGTAATGACACACAGGTGCGGACCTAATAATGAACTCAGACACAGAGAAAAACACACAGAGTCATGACGTCATTACAAGGAGAAGAAAACAAGACACAAACCGTAACAGAGTTGACAAACCAGCTTGTTGTGCCACAAGGTGTCCGAGAGGTAATCCTCATGTTGAGCCATTCAATTCCCTGGGCTGGCCACCTAGGAAAACACAAGACCTTAGCTCGCATCAAAAGACACTTCTACTGGCCAGGACTAAGTAGGGATGTGACTCAGTACTGTAAAAGTTGTCCGGAGTGCCAGAAAGTCTCTATGAGAAGCCCTCCTAGAGCTCCATTACAACCTCTACCTGTTGTGGGTACACCATTTGAGAGACTGGGTATGGATATTGTGGGCCCTGTAGAAAGGAGTCGAGCTGGAAATAGATTTATGCTTGTTATAACTGATTATGCAACTAAATATCCTGAAGTATTCTCGATGAAGTCCATTAAAGCCAAGTACGTAGCAACTTGCTTGATACAACTTTTTCCAGAGTTGGGTTCCCCTGTCAGATTCTTACTGATCAGGGAACTAACTTTATGTCCACTCTTTTAAAGCAGGTGTATAAGCTTCTGGGGGTCGAGAGTTTACGTACCACTCCTTATCATCCGCAAACAGATGGACTCACAGAACGTTTCAATCAAACACTCAAACAAATGCTTCGCAAGTTCATCAGTGAGTCGGGCAAGGATTGGGATCAGTGGTTGCCCTAGCTCATGTTTGCATACCGAGAGGTTCCCCAGGCCTCAACTGGGTTCTCTCCTTTTGAGTTATTATATGGACGTGAGGTGAGAGGCCCTTTGACTCTGCTTCGTGAGCAGTGGGAAGGAACCCAGGGTACCGGGGACTCAATGAATGTGATCTCTTATGTTGTGCAGATGAGGGAACGGTTGGAGGCGATGGCAAGACTGGCCCAAACTCACATGGCTGAGGCACAGAGATCCCAGAAGTCATGGTATGATCGGTCCGCAGGTGAAAGGAGTTTTAATCCTGGCCAGAAAGTGCTGGTGATGTTACCGAGTCAAGAGAGCAAACTATTGGCAAAATGGCAGGGTCCATTTGAGATCCAGCGGAAGCTGGGACCCACCACTTATGAAATTGCCACACCAGGCCTGGACAGATCTAGTAAAGTATTGCATATTAATTTGCTGAAAGAGTGGATTCCTCGTCCTGAGAAAGAGTCACAAGTTCTGATGATTAAACAGGTGATGGAAGAAGAGGAAGTGGAGGAGCAATATTTGCCTCAGCCGGTTGCAGAATGTGTCAATCTGGAACATTTACCAAAAGATCGCCAATCACAGGTGAGAGCACTTTGTCACCCTGACCTTTTTTCGGAGTACCCTGGGGCTACAACATTGATTGAACATGAGATTGTGTTGAAAAGGGATGCTGTTGTCAAAAGGATGAGTTATTGAATACCTGAGCGATTACAGGTTTCCTTGAGGAAAGAGATGGATCTAATGCTGACATTGGGAATCATCGAGCCGTCTAAGAGTGAGTGGTGCAACCCAGTGGTTTTGGTTCCAAAGAAAGATGGAAGCTTACGGTTTTGTATTGATTTTCGATACCTGAACTCTGTCTCTAAGTTCGATTCCTATCCAACACCCCGTATAAGCGACCGAATTGACCGCTTGGGTCAAAGCAAGTATCTAACCACCATTGACCTCGCCAAAGGATATTAGCAAATTCCTCTCACCCTTCAATCTAGAGAGTTGACTGCCTTTAGAACCCCATGGGGCTATTTCATTTCCGGGTCCTCCCTTTTGGCCTGCATGGGGCTCCAGCCACTTTTCAGAGGCTCATAGACCAGATATTGCATGGTTTGTCTTTTATGGCCGCCTACTTAGATGACATTGTTATCTACAGTGACACGTGGGAACAGCACCTACAACATCTTCAAGAAGTTCTGCGGCGACTCCAGCAAGCTGGCCTCACCATCAATCCCCTCAAATGTGCTGTAGCCCGAACTGAAATTGAATATCTGGGCTATGTCATTGATAAAGGGGTGGTCAGACCCCAGGTAAAAAAAGTCCAGGTAATTCAACAGTGTCCTTTACCCCAAACACGGAAAGAATTAAGATCGTTTCTGGGTATGGCTGGCTTTTATAACCGCTTCATTCCCAATTTCTCTGGCAGAGCAGCAGCCTTGACAGATATGGTGGGCTCAATGTGCCCCAACCGACTTCAGTGGTCAGAGGAAGCAAAGATGGCATTTCAAGACATCCAGATTGCCCTTGGTGAGGACCCTGTGTTGCATAATCCGGACTTTAATGAACCGTTTATTGTGCAAACAGATGCTTCGGAGCGAGGCATTGGAGCCGTGCTACTGCAAGGGCACGCCAATGGGCGACAACTCATGGCTTGTATTAGCCGTAAGCTCTTCCCGCGAGAGGTGCGGTATTCGACTATCGAAAAGGAGTGCTTTGCTGTGAAATGGGCTCTGGATTCCCTAAAATATTATCTGCTGGGGAGAGAGTTTATTGTGGAAACGGACCACAAGGCTCTGCAGTGGTTGAAGAGGATGAAGGACACCAATAGCAGAATTACTCGGTGGTATTTGGCCATGCAGCCCTTCTGATTTGTTGTCAAGTATGTTCCAGGGAAAGATAATGCTACGGCTGATTTCCTCTCTCGCTGTGTCAGTGAGGTTCCTGAAGTGGGGGGGGAGTGTGATGGCCGACAACGTGGCCACACAGCAAGGCGGTAACTAAGCCACACCCACATAGACATGCATCTTTCTCTTGTTTGTTTATACATTAGGTTGCTGGTCTTTTAGTATATTTCATGATTAAATATTCTGTTGCAGATCACATTGTAAATTTCATAATAAAGACAGACACAGATTTGGTTCAGGTTCACCATTTTATTTCTAATTTACACTTATGCCATACATGACAAGTTTGGGTGCACACTTTCTAGTTATTAGTGGTATATTGTGTTAACATTTGTTTTTTTGAGTTTAAGTTACCTATATGTGGAAAGCGGAGGTTTGGTGCTGTCTGGGCAGAGCGCTGCACTTCTGTGGAGGTCCGTTCGAGTAAAGGACCAGCTGGCGTCAGCAGCCGCCATTTTGTGCCGGTGGTTGAGTCCATGCTGCAGATTAGCCGGGGGAGGGGGGGGGGGTGTAAGATTGTTTGTTTATTTTTTGGTTATTATATTTGTTTGTGTATATTAACTTGTTTATGACCTGTTAGTGAATTAATTAACAACTTTGTCATGTAGTCTCATTTATTCTCCTTGGGTTAATGGATGTTTGTTGTTCCCTATGTGTGTGTAATGGACTAGTCCTTTGTGTATAAATTTCCCCATGTGTGGCATTTGGGGAGGCCATGTTTTTTTCTGTTTAGTTTGATTTGATTATTGTTAAGTTTGGTTCTGTTCAGTGTACCCTTTTGTTTTGGGCCCAGACCTGACTTTATTTTCATTCAGTTTTTCAAGAAATTTAATTTGTGAACTTTGGCTTTCTTCATTTAATAAATACATTTTTTGGTTGGAAATCCTGTGATCTTTGCCCTTGACTGCTTGGTCCCTCACAGGTACCCTTTGGGTTTGTTGGGGTGACAATTTTGAGTTTCTCAAAAGTTAGATGAATGTGTGCGGTTGAGTTTGCCTAGTACAGCAGTGGTGTTTTAATCCATGAAAATGTATATTAAATGTGAAATATCATCTATAAAGCCTATGTCTGCGGACCGGTTATTTGGCGGTGCTCAATAATTGGGAAGAGGCATGTCTTTATGTTTTTGGCTCCTGTTCAGCTCTGGAAGGCTCTAGGACCACCACACTTGCACTACTGTCTACGTCTCAGTGCCCCATATCAGAATCCAGAGTTTCGAGACGATCTGAAATACATGTTTTTCCAACACAAAAAATATATAAGGGTTACCCCTTTGGGTGTTTTGGCGTGACAATTTTGAGTTTCTCTGATCTTCTCGAATCTCTGGATTCCCATAGGGGGCACGGAAGCGTACACTGGAGCGCAAGTCTGGTGGCCCTAGAGCCCTCAGGAGCTGAACAGGAGCCGAAACACAAAGTCATCCCATTTCCAATTTATACAGTGGAACCCAAATAAGGGGCCCATGGACACTGCTTTTTCTATGCAAATTAAGCACTCATATTACTCAAAATTTAGATGAATGTGTGCGGTTGAGTTTGCCTAGTACAGCAGTGGTGTTTTAATCCATGAAAATGCATATTAAATGTGAAATATAATCTATACCACTATGTCTGCGGACTGGTTATCTGCCGGCGCTCAATAATTGGGAAGAGGCATGTCTTTATGTTTTTGGCTCCTGTTCAGATCTGGAAGGCTCTAGGACCACCACACTTGCACTACTGTCTACGTCTCAGTGCCCCCTATCAGAATCCAGAGTTTCGAGAAGATCTGAAATACATGTTTTTCCGACACAACAAATATATAAGGGGTACCCCTTTGGGTTTTTTGGGGTGACAATTTTGAGTTTCTCAAAAGTTAGATGAATGTGTGCGGTTGAGTTTGCCTAGTACAGCAGTGGTGTTTTAATCCATGAAAATTTATATTAAATGTGAAATATCATCTATAAAGACTATATCTGCGGACCGGTTATTTGGCGGTGCTAAATAATTGGGAAGAGGCATGTCTTTATGTTTTTGGCTCCTGTTCAGCTCTGGAAGGCTCTAGGACCAACACACTTGCACTACTGTCTACGTCTCAGTGCCCCATATCAGAATCCAGAGTTTCGAGAAGATCTGAAATACATGTTTTTCTGACACAAAAAATATATAAGGGGTACCCCTTTGGTTTTTTTGGCGTGACAATTTTGAGTTTCTCTGATCTTCTCGAATCTCTGGATTCCCATAGGGGGCACGGAAGCGTACACTGGAGCACAAGTCTTGTGGCCCTAGAGCCCTCAGGAGCTGAACAGGAGCCGAAACACAAAGTCATCCCATTTCCAATTTATGCAGTGGCACTCAAATAAGGGGCCCATTGACACTGCATTTTCTATGCAAATTAAGCACTCATATTACTCAAAAGTTAGATGAATGTGTGCGGTTGAGTTTGCCTAGTACAGCAGAGGTGTTTTAATCCATGAAAATGTACTCCTGTCTACGTCTCAGTGCCCCCTATCAGAATCCAGAGTTTCGAGAAGATCTGAAATACATGTTTTTCAGAGTTTCTCTGATCTTCTCGAATCTCTGGATTCCCATAGGGGGCCTCTCTCATCACACTAGGTGAAGTAAACTAGGTACTGCACAATATATAAAGTACACTAGGTAGTACACCCTAGGTGAAGCAAACTAGGTAGTGCACACTAGTTGAAGTAAACTAGGTAGTGCACACTTGGTGAAGTACACTAGATAGTGCACACTAGATGAAGTAAACTAGGTAGTGCACACTAGATGAAGTAAACTAGGTAGTGCACACAAGGTGAAGTGCACTCGGTAGTGCACACTATGTGAAGTACACTAGGTAAAGTACACTAGGTGAAGTACACTAGGTAGTGGACATTAGGTGAAGTACACTAGGTAGTTATGTTTAGTTACAGGTAGTGCACACTAGGTGAAGTACACTAGGTAGTTAAGGTTAGTTATCCTCAATAATCCCGCCTCTTGAGTGATACCCAGATATTTTGAATATTGTGATCTAATATGTTTTCTGACCTGTAAGGTTGCCAGAATAATAATCATACACGGTGTGTTAATAGGCCAGAGGAGAACTGGCACCCCGACTGAGTCTGGTTTCTCTTAAGGTTTATTTTTCTCTATCATGCCCTGATGGAGTTTTGGTTAGGCAGTAACAGCTGCGTGGCCTGAGCGCGGGGATCTGGCGTTGGAACTCGTTAGGCGGCGCGGTTCCACAATTTGCCTCCGTGAGATGCTTTAACAACACTTCCATGACTGAGGAGGAGCAGCTGCCTGGAAAGACAACAAGGGAAGGGGAAAAAAGTTTTAAAAAATGACAGACACGGCCAAAATTAATTTGGGCGGGTTTGCTCGTCGGTGTTTCCTCCCAAATCTGCCCGCATTCTCCACCAGTATTACGGGGTGAGGAATCACGCATCAGAAGCGCATTGCAATAGTCAAGTCTAGAAATGACCAGGGCTTGGACAAGAAGCTGTGTTGCATGCTATGTAAGGAACAGTCTGATCTTCCTGATGTTGTGCAACACAAACCTGCATGTCCGAGCTGTCTTTGAGATGTGTTTTTTTAAGGACAGCTGGTAAAATCATGTTGTATGGTCAGATTAGCAGGGAAGACGAGCAGCTCCATCTTTGCTAAATTGAGCTGCAGATGATGTTTTTGCTGTGTGTCATCAGCATAACAATGATATTCTTCTAAATGGAGAACAGGAGAGGTCCAAGCAGTGAGCCCTGAGGAACCCCCATGGTCAGTTGATGTGTTTTTTGGATACCTCTCCTCTCCAGGCAACCTTAAAAGAGCTACCTGTGAGATAGGACTCAAACCAGTGGAGTGGAGTCCCTGTGATGCCCAGTGATGAGAGGGTGGATAGGAGAATCTGATGATTCACAGTGTCAAAGGCAGCAGACAGATCAAGGAGGATGAGGACTGATGATTTGGATGCAGCTTTAGCCAGCCGCAGGGCTTCAGTAACTGACAATAATGCCGTCTCAGCTGAGTGGCCCTTTTTGAAACCTGACTGGTTTACGTCCAGTTGATTAGACTGTGAGAGGAAAGATGAGACCTGGAGACTTGAAAACAACTCTTTCAAGTGTTTTCGCTATGAATGGTAGGAGAGAAACAGGTCTGTAGGTCAAGTGACATCAATGGAATGGCTGTTGAGTGTGTCTCCAGTTTCAAGTTCCTTGAATTTGGCCTAAACAGAATGAGAACATGAATCCATCATGCCTTGTTACCACTGTGCAGGCTGGTGGTGGTGGTGTAATGGTGTGAGGGATGTTTTCTTGGCACACTTCAGGCCCCTTACTGCCAATTGGGCATCGTTTAAATGCCACAGTCTACCTGAGCATTGTTTCTGACCATGTCCATCCCTTTATGACCACCATGTACCCATCCTCTGGTGGCTACTTCCAGCAGGATAATGCACCATGTCACAAAGCTCCAATCATTTCAAATTGGTTTCTTGAACATGACAATTGAGTTGACTGAACTAAAATGGCCCCCACAGTCACCAGATCTCAACCCAATAGAGCATCTTTTGGATGTGGTGGAACGGGAGCTTCGTGCCCTGGATGTGCATCCCACAAATCTCCATCAACTGCAAGATGCTCTCCTATCAATATGGGCCAACATTTCTAAAGAATGCTTTCAGCAGCTTGTTGATCAATGCCACGTAGAATTAAGGCAGTTCTGAAGGTGAAAGGGGTCAAACACAGTATTAGTGTGTGTTCTTAATACTCCTTCAGGTGAGTGTATTTAGCCTACCTGGTTATGGTCTGGTCTCCTATTGTTGCAGGCTTTGAAGCATGTCAAAATCTAATCAAAACAAAAAACAAAACAAAAAGAGAATACACTTTTCTGCTTTTTTCTTTTTAAAAACCCCTCTCAAACAAAAACTATTTAAAGGCGCTCGGTTCAGTGTCGCCGAGTCTGGAACTGGCCTATTTTTACACTGTTGATGTGAATTGCTACTTGGTAGCCTATAGTCCACAGGTTTAAGTAAGCAATATTACAAATATAAAAATGCCATTCTGTACAATACTGTTATTTTTCCCAATAGTGTCAGGAAAAACCACAGCAGCACTGTAGAAGCTTATTATACGCTATCGAAATTGACAAATTCTCCGACAGCTAAAAGATATGGTTTATACAATCACAAACAACTGCTTAGAATAGATCTACGCTCCAAAACTTTGAAGCAGAAACATTGTGTAAGTTAAGAGAAAGCAGAGAAAAACTCACTTGCACCTGCAGTACTCTCAGCAAACTCAGAGAAAGAGGATACAACGCATTGCAGATTTTAGTACACAAATAAACAAGACCCGAAACATTTTCTTCAGAAGTCAAAAACCTTTAAATAGAACGTCATGAATGTGTTGTGTCGTCTAGCAACAACCTACACATCCCAGGATAAATGCTTCAGATAAAATTAAAAGGGCTACAGTCGCAAATTATTATTTGAACAGAAAAGCAAACACTGCATAGGCATGGAATACTGTATAAATAACCAATTAAAATTCTGAATGGATATGTCACCTTAAAAAAAAGGAAAGGTCACTCCCTTAATCACTAAAAAGTTAACCTCAATTCAACACAACCTTACAATATTCCACTGTGGCCAATGAAGCCGTCTGCACAATGAATCTCATCTAGCCTACATTTTGTTATAAATTAGTTTAGATCAAGATTTGAGAGTGGATTCAACTTAAATGTATTTGCTTGGCTAGTCGGTAAAACAAAAATATCCCAAATGATAAATTTGTGATTGCGTTTTGCAGTATTGAGCAATGCAGCCATTGGAAATAAACATTATGCTCTCAAAACAGTTGATATGCCATTCTAGAAAATATGATTCTAGACGTGCCGTTGTCACACTGAAACCCTTTAAATACTTGAAGTAATGAACACCTGTATCATATGAGAAGTCACTTGGGTTGATGTAAAATTAGAAACCTAAAGAAATGGATGAAAACAAATCTTTAGCGCCACAAAACGCATGTAACAAATGTTGGACAAACCAGTCCTTCTTTCTGCTTTAGATATTGCTAGCAATGTCCTGTCATAGTCTAAGAAATTAAAGTAAGAAGCAGTGTTGACAGAACTTTAGTGCAAGAATTGTTGGGCAAGACCCAACCTCAAGACAAGGCACCCGTTACCCACATGCTAATAGCATTACAAACTAACCCAAGAGTCTGTAAAGAGCTTATTCTACAAGCAAAGTAGGGTTAACAAACCAACACATTCAGAAATATAAAATTTATTTTGTTACACAAAATCTTGGATCATGCAAACAGTTAAGAAACAGCCAAAATATAACCATCAGCCAGACCCCTCATCATCCAGGATGAAGAACCGGATCCCCCACCGAGCCGGCTGACAGAATCAGATACCCTCAGCATTATTCTGGATTAAGGTGGAGTTGACAGAACCAGATCCCTCAGCATTATTCTGGGTTAAGGTGGAGTTGACAGAACCGGATCCCTCAGCATTATTCTGGGTTAAGGTTGAGTTGACAGAACCAGACCCCTCAGTATTATTCTGGGTTAAGGTGGAGTTGACAGAACCGGATCCCTCAGCATTATTC
This sequence comes from Pseudorasbora parva, assembly GCF_024679245.1. Lineage (NCBI taxonomy): Eukaryota > Metazoa > Chordata > Actinopteri > Cypriniformes > Gobionidae > Pseudorasbora > Pseudorasbora parva. The sequence goes on along the minus strand of NC_090177.1, from coordinate 710,655 downwards.
TGGGTTAAGGTGGAGTTGACAGAACCGGATCCCTCAGCATTATTCTGGGTTAAGGTGGCATTGACAGAACCAGATCCCTCAGCATCATCCTGGGTGAGGGTGGAGTTGACAGAACCGGATCCCTCAGCATTATTCTGGGTTAAGGTGGAGTTGACAGAACCGGAGCCCTCAGTATTATTCTGGGTTAAGGTGGCGTTGACAGAACCAGATCCCTCAGCATCATCCTGGGTGAGGGTGGAGTTGACAGAACCGTATCCCTCAGCATTATTCTGGGTTAAGGTGGAGTTGACAAAACCAGATCCCTCAGCATTATTCTGGGTTAAGTTGGAGTTGACAGAACCAGATCCCTCAGCATCATCCTGGGTGAGGGTGGAGTTGACAGAATCGGATCCCTCAGCATTATTCCGGGTTAAGGTGGAGTTGACAGAACCGGATCCCTCAGTATTTTTCTGGGTTAAGGTGGAGTTGACAGAACCGGATCCCTCATTATTCTGGGTTAAGGTGGCATTGACAGAACCAGATCCCTCAGCATCATCCTGGGTGAGGGTGGAGTTGACAGAACCGGATCCCTCAGCATTATTCTGGGTTAAGGTGGAGTGGACAGAACCAGATCCCTCAGCATTATTCTGGGTTAAGGTGGAGTTGACAGAACCAGATCCCTCAGCATTGTTCTGGGTTAAGGTGGAGTTGACAGAACCAGATCCCTCAGCATTATTCTGGGTTAAGGTGGCGTTGACAGAACCAGATCCCTCAGCTAACACCAAAAGTAACAATAACCATGTAAATGGGTTATTAAACTCATACTCTTGAACACAACATTAGATTAAGAAACACAAAGAGGTCTACAAACTTTTTCCAGCATTACTCCAGGAAGGATCCAAGGATACAGCTTCAATTGGGGAGCTGAATACTGGAAAACACAGATATTAAACAAAAACAAATAATACAATTTATTTTAAACAAACAAAAAATAACTCACCATGCCACACCAACTGGTGATAAAGAACCATTAAAACGGTAACTTTAATCAAGCCCATTGTATAACACAACCCAAGCCACTAAGAAAGCAAATGCCAGCAAAATGTCCAAACCAACCAAGTCTTTTAAAGCCAAACAGAACACCATTTGTACCACCTGGAGGACTCGTTAACTTATTATTGGAGCAAATCAGCTAATTAATGAGATCAATAATTAATGAATCACTCAGCATTGAAGCTGATGTTATATTCCATAGAACTGAAGTTTCAATGTTCATCTCTTGTGATTCATTGTGCTCTACTGAATGAAAACCCAACACACACACACACACACACACACACACACACACACACACACACACACACACACACACACACACACACACACACACACACACACACACACACACACACACACACACACACACACACACACACACAGAGAGAGTATTATTCCACATCAACTGGTAAAAAAGCACCAAATAAATGAATTATATCAGTTTTTCGTCCAGACAGATCCAGCATTTTGGGAGCCTGAAAACACTATTTTTAAAAACCCCGAATGGATAAATCTGAAAATTACACTGTTGTGTTTTCATGTGTACAGCCAATCCATACAAACACAAACAACTCTATGATATTTAAATATTTAAAAAAAAAAAAACATTTAAAACAACCCAAACACACCTATATACATATAGAATGCTGCTTTTGCTGCATAGTGCACAATTTTGTAAATGAAATTAAATAAATAAATCAACTCCATAGTGGATTCCAAGTGATCAAGGACTCATGATGTTCCAGTTCAGTCCATTGCAAATGGACCGGTCCTTTAAAATGTTTTCCGCTCTACTAAGGCAGCCTGTGGAGTAAAGTTCCTTAAGGGAAGGCAGAGGGCATCCAATGATTTTTTGTGCTGAATTGATGACCCTCTGTAGAGCTTTCCGATCTGCCACTGAGCAGCAGACATACCAGGTGGAGATACAGTAAATTAGTACACTTTCAATGGAGCATCGGTAGAAAGACACTAGCAGCTGTGATTGTAGATTGTTCTTCCTGAGAATCCTCAAGAAATAAAGTCGCTATTGTGCTTTTTTGACTGCTGATGACGTGTTTGTGCTCCAGGTGAGATCATTAGCTATGGTCATACCCAAGAATCTGAAGGCTGGGACTATCTCTACGCAAACCCCCTCGATGTGCAGTGGTGTGTGTTCCGTGTGGTGTTTTCTAAAGTCCATGATAAGGTCTTTGGCTTTTGATGCATTCAGTGCCAGGTTGTTTATCCCGCACCATTCTGTCAGTCTCTGTATTTCATCTCGGTACGCCAGTTCGTCTCCTCCTGAGATGAGTCCAACTATGGTTGTATCATCTGCGAATTTGATAATAGTGTTGGCAGGATAGATTGGGGTGCAGTCGTGAATGTAAAGGATGTAGAGAAGCTGACTCAGCACGCACCCTTGTGGAGTACCTGTGTTGAGAATCAAGGTGGGTGAAGAATGGTGGCCCAACCTAACTCTCTGTGGGAGGTTGGTCAGGAAGTCCTTAATCCAGAGACAGATAGAGGTGGAAAAGCCTAAATCCAACAGTTTAGCTACCAACCTATCCGGGATGACTGTGTTGAATGCAGAACTATAGTCGATAAAAAGCATCCTCACATAGCTGCCTTGGCGCTCCAGGTGTGACAATGCTGTATGCAGGGCTGTAGTGATAGCATCTTCAGTAGACCTGTTGGTTCTGTAGGCATACTGCTGTTGGTCGAAGGTATCCTGGAGGCTGGTTTTGATGTGCTGCTGGACCAGCTTTTCAAAACACTTCATAATAATTGGGGTAAGTGCAACTGGACGGTAGTCGTTAATATCACTAATAACTGTTTTCTTTGGTACTGGGACAACTGTAGTTGTCTTCAGGCAAGATGGGATGGTGGCTGTTGACAGGGACAGGTTGAAGATCTTTGTGAAGACTGCACAGAGCTGGTCTGCGCATTCTCTGAGCACTCTTCCCGTCACTCCATCCGGTCCCGCCGCCTTCCTAGTGTTAACACCCCTGAGCATACTCCTCACCCTGTGTTCCTGTATTATGAACGGGGGTGCATGTCCGTTGGGAACCGGTATGGGGGGTGTGAACGTCTGTGTTGCATTAATTTCAAAGCGGGCAAAGAAATAGTTGAGTTGTTCTGCCAACAAGGCATTAGCATCAGTAGTTTTGTTATTGGTGTTTTTGAAGTTTGTGAGATGTTGGATACCCTGCCATTGTCGACGTGGGTCCTTGTGGTTGAAGTGGTCCTCAATCTCTCTTTTGTACTCTGCTTTTGCACTCCTGATAGCTCTTTTAAGGTTTGATCTAGCTGCACTATAGAGGGCTTTGTCTCCTGACCTAAAAGCAGCATTACGGTCTTTTAAGAGAGATCTAACCTCTCTATTCATCCAGGGCTTCTGGTTGGAATAAAAACGGATGTCGACACAGTTCTTAATATAGCAGAGTACAGTTGATGTAAACACCTCCAAATCCCGATTGTCAAAGATGTCCGAGTTGGTTCTTTCGAAACAGTCTTGTAGCTGGGAAGAGGCTCCTTCTGGACATTTTTTCACAGTCTTGATGGCGGTGGGCACTTTCCTTCTTAAAGGGGAGTATGCTGGGATTAAAAACACAGAAAGGTGGTCTGACTGGCCCAAGTGTGGCAGTGGAATTGCCCTGTAGCCTCTCTTAACATTTGTATACGCCTTATCCAATGTGTTTCCCCCCCTCTTTGCACACTTGATGTGTTGATGGAGTTTAGGAAGAACTGTATTCAAGTCTGCATGATTAAAATCCCCTGCTATGATATGAACAGCATCAGGATGAATAGTCTGATTTGCATTTATAGCGTGCAGCAAGTGGCTTTGAGCCGTGTTTGCGTTTGCATCTGGTGGAATGTAAAAAACTGTAACCATAACAGCGGTAAACTCTCGAGGCAGATAAAAAGGCCTGCATTTGACAGTTAAGTACTCCAAATCAGGAGAACAAAGACTGTCTATGATGTTAGAATTCGTGCACCAGTCATTGTGTATGTAACAACAGAGCCCGCCACCCTTGGTCTTACCAGAATCTATATTCCTGTCCTGGCGGAATGCTGTTCTACCAGTTAGCTCCACAGCAGCATTAGGTACGAGCAGATTTAACCATGTTTCTGTTATCAACAAGATGCAGCAGTCCTTCATGTTGTTGTTTGTGGCAATTTGCAGTAATAATTCATCCATTTTGTTGGCAAGCGATCTGGCGTTAGTGAGAAATATACTAGGAAGAGGTGGTTTGTGCGGCTGTTCCCTTAGCCGAACTAGTAGGCCCGACCTGCATCCACGCTTTTGCTTTCTGTGTCTTCTCCGCCTTCGTCGCTTGATAGAGCCGATAATAGTCCATGTAGAGCCGGGTGTCCTGGCCATCTCTTCTGGTATGTAATGTGACTCCAGGAATTCGCTTGTAATTACTTGATTACATTGAAAACCTATGTTTAAGATGTCCAACCGACTGTAACTGTGATTCGCCTGAGTGTTTTTAACAATTACGAATGGTAGAGCATGAAGCCGCTGCGTCTGTGCGCGCCGCCATCTACCGCCATTCTCTGATTGCATCGCGAGGAGGGGAAGATGGAGGAGTGAGGAGGCTTCCTGAGGAGTCATGAGCGAGGATACACAGGTGGATCCTCTGCGGAAGTGTTTTATCGACTAAATGTGACGGAAGGATTAATTCATCATTAACTGACACCGCTTTAAAGTGACGTCAAAGAGAGCGAGGATATATCATTTCACTTGATTCAATTACTCCATCCTCGCGTCTTTTCCTCACATCCTTCCCTCGCATCCTGAAGGGGTGGAGCTAAGGAAGGAGGAAAGGAATCTAGGAAAGGAAACGAGGATGCACAAATAAGATTTGGGAAGCACTCCTGCCTCCAGCACTAGTCAGCCACCGCACACACATACTCCCAGTTGTCCATCTTTTAATAAATATTACCAATTATTATTAACAATGAATTCCAGTTATTAACTGCTTTTTATTTGCTGTATAGTATTAGTTTCTATTAGTTTCGTTCTTTTTCTTGTGCTTTGATATAATTCTGCAACTGTCAGGTGTTGTTATTTGACACACATTTGAGATGTGGGGGAGGGGAATTAATCCTTGCGTCACGTTTAGTCGATAAAACACTTCCGCAGAGGATCCACCTGTGTATCCTCGCTCATGACTCCTCAGGAAGCCTCCTCACTCCTCCATCCTCCCCTCCTCGCGATGCAATCAGAGAATTGAGATCTCCTACAAGATGGCTGAGCTCCATCGGTTTCTGTGTCATAGGACGGAGGAGCGAGGAAACGTGGAGGGATATTGAGAAGCACTCACTATGTATGTGTACTAGTATGTGTAGGAGTATGAGTAAACTAAACTCATACTCAAAATGAGTTACATGAGTATGTAAAGGAGTATGAGTAAACTAAATTTGTAAAATCATCAAATCAACATGTATGCTTGACCCTATACCGACTAGGCTATTAAAAGAGATGCTTCCAGAGGTCATAGATACTCTGCTTATTATTATTAACTCATCCTTGACATTATGATGATGATGATGATGATGATGATGGTATACACTTTATTGTCAGACAAGTCTGAAATTTTTCTTGCACAACAGTATCTTAACATCGACATACACTTAATCCACCATCTCCATACTGTGAATTTTTACCTTAGTGATTTTTTCAACTCTAAGGTAGCCTGATACACGAAAGAGTGTTACAGCCTCACTTTGTTAAATCTAGGGACTCTATACCTCCAATTTGATGGTAACAATTCAAATTCTTTATGTAGGACATGCTTAGGGTCAGAAACCATAGTATTAGCCAGCCTTAACAAGTTTTTATAATAAGCTGAATCATAAAGCTTCTCAAGGGGCTGACCCACAATTTTTGAACAGATTTTTATCTGATTAAACAACTTTGTTTTTGACTTAACTGACAGACTCCTATACCAGATAGAGTTGCAATATTGCAATATACTCATTATAACAGACCTAAAGAACAGCAGAAAAATCAGTTTTCTTACTCCAAATGACCTAAGACGACGAAGAAAATAAATTCTCTGCTTTGTTCTTTTACAGAGAGAGTCAATATGATCTTTCCAGGATAACATCTCATCAATCATAACTCTTAATACTTATATTCTTTAACCTGTCTGATTTCTTCATTATGGATAAAAACAGGCATTAATTGAGTGTCAGATGTTGGACAAAATATAGTCTCCTCCGTTTTACTCGTATTAATGACAAGGGCATTATTCTCGCACCACTCTATCATTTTAGTCACACCCTGTTGATGAAAATCAGGACTGTCACAGTTATTCAACACAGATATTAAAACAGTATCATCAGAATACTTTAACAAATACTGATTTAACATGTCCGTACGACAGTCATCTGTATACAAGGTAAAAAGTACGGCTGAACTTACACAGCCTTGTGGTACTCCGACATTAGTTGTGATAGCAGATGACATTGTTTTATTTACTTTAACTCTTTGAACTCTGTTAGTGAGAAAAGATATATACCAGAGAATTAGGTATGGATTTACACTCAACTGTACAAGTTTTGACACCAGTATGTCAACCTGTATAGTGTTGAAGGCAGATGAAAAATCTATAAATACAGTTCTTACAGTTGTTTTCGGTTTATCTAAATGTTTAGAGATGATATGCACTACAGCAGCCACTGCATCTTCAGTACTACAGCCTTTCTTATAGGCAAATTGCCAGGGATCTAATTTAACTTTAACCATCAGAACTAAATGCTGGAGCAATATTCTTTCTAGACATTTTCCAATCACTGAGGTAAGGGCTATTGGTCTATAATCTTTATATTCTCTTGGACAAGACATTTTAGGTAATGGTTTTATGCAAGCGGTTTTCCATATCACAGGCACAGTCAGTGTGTCTACTGAGGTTTGAAATACTGGTTGCCACACCGGAGCCAACTCATGTGCAAAATTCTTCAGCAGACCTGCACTACATCCATCTGGACCAGCTGCTTTTTTTGTATTAATAGACAAAAACATTTTTCTAACTTCCTCAACCTCAATAACAATTCTGTCCAATAATGCTGGAATTGTATCTCTTATGTCCTCACTATTGTCATATTTATCTTCAAATCTGGTAAAAAAGCTGTTCAATTCATTCCCAAAACAAAGTTCATTATCAGTTACAATTAATTTGTTTGAGGAGACCAATCCAGTCATTGATTTCATAATATCCCAAACCTTTTTAGTATTACTAGTCTTAAAGGCTTCCTCCAAACGCCTCTTATGAACTTCTTTTGTTTCCTTTAATTTAGTTTTTAACTCTCTTTCTGTTTGTTTAAGTGCGCTGATATCCTTATTCTTAAAAGCTAATTTCCTTAAATTAATAACTTCTTTAATATCCTTGGTCACATATGACTTATTATTTGGATACACTTTAATTTTTTTAGTAGGTATGACCAGCTACACACAGAAGTTAATATAGTCGTTTAACACTGTAGTTCTTTCATCGAGTGAGCCATTCTCAAAAATGTCCCAATTTGTCCAGTCGAAACAAGCTTTCAGTTGTTGCACACTTTCATTCGACCACAGTCTAATCACTTTCTTTTCTGGTTTGCTTTTTTTAAGTTTGGTCTTGTACACAGGAATCATATGTATCACATTGTGGTCAGAGTTTAAAATTGGTGGCATACTCTTTGACACATAAGCATCCTATACATTCACAAAGCACTTATCAAGGATATTATTATGTCTTGTTTGAGTCTTTACATACTGTTCAAATCCCGGCAAAAAAGTCTCCAATTTGCACTGGTTTAAATCACCTAGCACAATCACGGGTGCATCTGAATAGTGTAGCTGTAGTTCGTGAATATAATCCACTATCAGGCTTGGCTGCCTGAGATGGTTTACCGCTGGGCGGAACATATACCACGAAGAACAAAATACAACCAAATTCTCTTGGCAGATAAAAAGGTCTTAAAGTCATGCCGAGAATTTCAACGTTAGAGTCACATATTTTATATTTTATTGAATACGCTCGGCCCCATTTATCGTTTATATACACACAGATGCCACCTCCTTTGCTTTTACCCGAGATTTTGTCTCTATCAGTGCGAACTAATGTGAATCCAGGAACCTCAAAAAGTGAGTCAGGCATTGTAGACTGCAGCCAACTTTCTGTGAAGCAGAGCAAAGATGCTTCACGAAATTCATTACAGTACCTTGTGTGCGATCTTATCATATCCACTTTGTTACTCAGAGAACGCAGATTACTGAAGACAATAGATGGCAGCGGTGGCCGAGTAAATCTCCTTCGCAGTCGAGTCCGAATTCCACCTCTTCTTCCTCTTTTCTTTCGTTTCGTTCTTATCAGCTCGCGTGGAATATTCTCTAGCAAATCTTTGAATTGGCCTGTTAACATCCCTTGAGTAGTCTTTAAGTTTAACTCCAGCAACGTCTCCCGGCTGTACGTGCGTGCTGACGGCATTGTGACGCCGCATAATGAGGTTCCACATGCAGTTGGTAATTGCATCCCCAAACATAGTCCACAGAGGCCAATTATCCCCAGAATACAGATCAAGAGTGCATTTTCCCGTGCCTTCATCTTTCCACTTTTACAAGTCCTCAACCAAACACCGGACAGTGAACATTTAAACAAAACAAACAAGTCATAAACATAGGATAGTGAAGCGCAGTGCGCCGCTGAACAGCGCACCGGAAGTTGATAGGATATGTACCGAAAACTTTTAAGGTGGCTATAATTACACCACTTATTAAAAAAATGCAACCTGATCCTAAGGAATTAGTCAATTACAGGCCAATCTCAAATCTACCGTTTCTGTTAAAAACACTAGAAAAGGCAGTGTCTTCACAATTATGTTCCTTTTTAGAAAGAAAGAGTATATGTGAGAATTTCCAGTCAGGATTTAGACCGTATCATAGTACTGAGACTGCTCTAATTAGAGTTACAAATGATTTACTCTTATCATCTGATCGTGGTTGTATCTCTCCACTAGTGTTATCTTAGCATTGTATACAACACTATCGATCACAGCACTCTTTTGAATAGACTCTAAAATTATGTTGGCGTTAGTGGAACTGCTTTGGCATGGTATAAATCGTACTTATCTGACCGTTATCAGTTTGTAGCAGTAAATGAAGAGATGTCACACCGATCACAAGTCCAGTAAGGAGTACCCCAAGGCTCAGTGTTAGGACCGCTGCTCTTCACTGATCCCTGTTTACATCAGAAAGTGGTCCTTGTGGAAGACAGCATGTAGTCGTTTCCCTGCTACTAATGTTTCTGACTGTGGAGTCACCCACTATCAGAACCCTGGGCTCAGCTGCTCTCTGAGCAGAGTGCCGCTGCTTTCCTAATGTAGAAAACACAGATTACCTGTGGATCCATTGGCAATTAAATTGCTTTTCAGAGATAGAAAATTAGAAACCTCCTCTCTGGTCTTAAGAGCAATGAGAGTCATGGTAAAGAGTTGACTTATGTTGGACAATCTAGGCCTTCTTTCTGCTTCAGAGATCACAAGCAATTTTCTGTCATAGTCTAAGACATTAAAGTAGGACGAAGCAGTGTTGACAGGACTTTAGTGCAAGATTTGTTGAGCAAAACCAGAGCTCAAGACTGGCCACCTGTTACCCACATTAAAATAATTACAAAACCGCTCCAACACAACATTTTATTTTGTTACACAAAACCTTGGATCGTGTTAATAATTAAGAAACAGCCAAAATAGAACCGTCAGCATCATCCTTAATACAAGTGGTGGTATATAAACCAGGGGAAAACCTAACCAGACCACTCATCATCATCATGGTCATCATCTTCATTATCACCACTGAAGGTGGGGTTGACAGAACCAGATCCATCATCATCATCGCGTATGGTGGTGTTGACAGAACCCTCAGCATTATTCTGGGTTAAGGTGGCGTTGACAGAACCAGATCCCTCAGCATTATTCTGGGTTAAGGTGGCGTTGACAGAACCAGATCCCTCAGCATTATTCTGGGTTAAGGTGGTGTTGACAGAACCAGATCCCTCAGCATCATCCTGGGTTAAGGTGGTGTTGACAGAACCAGATCCCTCAGCATTATCCTGGGTTAAGGTGGCGTTGACAGAACCAGATCCCTCAGCATCATCCTGGGTGAGGGTGGAGTTGACAGAACCGGATCCCTGAGAATTATTCTGGGTTAAGGTGGAGTTGACAGAACCAGATCCCTCAGTATTATTCTGGGTTAAGGTGGCGTTGACAGAACCAGATCCCTCAGCATCATCCTGGGTGAGGGTGGAGTTGACAGAACCGGATCCCTCAGCATTATTCTGGGTTAAGGGCGAGTTGACAGAACCGGATCCCTCAGAATTATTCTGGGTTAAGGTGGAGTTGACAGAACCAGATCCCTCAGCTAACACCAAAAGTAACAATAACCATGTGAATGGGTTATTAAACTCATACTCTTTAACACAACAACAGAACATTAGATTAAGAAACACAAAGAGGTCTACAAACTTTTTCCAGCATTACTCCAGGAAGGATCCAAGGATACAGCTTCAATTGGGGAGCTGAAAACTGGAAAACACAGATATTAAACAAAAACAAATAATACAATTTACGTTAAACAAACAAAAAATAACTCACCATGCCACACCAACTGGTGATAAAGAACCATTAAACCGGTAACTTTAATCAAGCCCATTGTATAACACAACCCAAGCCACTAAGAAAGCAAATGCCAGCAAAATGTCCAAACCAACCAAGTCTTTTAAAGCCAAACAGAACACCATTTGTACCACCTGGAGGACTCGTTAACTCATTATTGGAGCAAATCAGCTAATTAATGAGATCAATAATTAATCAATCACTCAGCATTGAAGCTGATGTTATATCCCATTGAACTGAAGTTTCAATGTTCATCTCTTGTGATTCATTGAGCTCTACTGAATGAAAACCCAACACACACACAGACACACACACAGACACACACAGACACACACACAGACACACACACACACACACACACACACACACACACACACACACACACACACACACACACACACACACACACAGAGTATTATTCCACATCAACTGGTAAAAAAGCACCAAATAAATGAATTATATCAGTTTTTCGTCCAGACAGATCCAGCATTTTGGGAGCCTGAAACCACTATTTTTAAAAACCCAGAATGGATAAATCTGAAAATTACACCGTTGTGTTTTCATGTGTACAGCCAATCCATACAAACACAAACAACTCTATGATATTTAAATATTTAAAAAAAAAAACATTTAAAACAACCCAAACTCACCTATATACATATAGAATGCTGCTTTTGCTGCATAGTTCACAATTTTGTAAATGAAATTAAATAAATAAATCAACTCCATAGTGGATTCCAAGTGATCAAGGACTCATGATGTTCCAGTTCAGTCCATTGCAAATGTTCCATCAGAAGTGGGTCTGGGTCTGCTTAGTACAGTAGAGTTTCATTCATCCTTGAAAATGTATATTAAATGTGAAATATCATCTATAAACACTATGTCTGCGGACTGCTTATCTGGCGGCGCTCAATAATTGGGAAGAGGCCTGTCTTTATGTGTTTGGCTCCTGTTCACTTCTGGAAGGCTCTAGGACCACCACACTTGCACTCCTGTCTACGTCTCAGTGCCCCCTATCAGAATCCAGAGTTTCGAGAAGATCTGAAATACATGTTTTTCAGACACAAAAAATATATAAGGGGTATGGGTTTTTTGGGGTGACAATTTTGAGTTTTTCTGATCTTCTTAAATCTCTGGATTCCCATAGGTGGCACGGAAGCGTACACTGGAGCGCAAGTCTGGTGGCCCTACAGCCCTCAGGAGCGGAAACACAAAGGCATCCCATTTCCAATTTATGCAGTGGCACCCAAATAAGGGGCCCATGGACACTGCTTTTTCTATGCAAATTAAGAACTCATATTACTCAAAAGTTAGATGAATGTGTGCGGTTGAGTTTGCCTAGTACAGCAGAGGTGTTTTAATCCATGAAAATGTATATTAAATGTGAAATATCATCTTTAAACAATGTGTCCGCGGACCGGTTATCTGGCGGCGCTCAATAATTGGGAAGAGGCATGTCTTTATGTTTTTGGCTCCTGTTCAGCTCTGGAAGGCTCTAGGGCCACCACACGTGCACTACTGTCTACGCCTCAGTGCCCCCTATCAGAATCTAGAGTTTCAAGAAGATCTGAGATACATGTTTTTCCAACCCAAAAAATTTATAAGGGGTACCCCTTTGGGTTTTTTGGGGTGACAATTCTGTGTTTCTCTGATCTTCTCGAATCTCTGGATTCCCATAGGGGGCCTCTCTCATCACACTAGGTGAAGTAAACTAGGTACTGCACACTATATAAAGTACACTAGGTAGTACACCCTAGGTGAAGCAAACTAGGTAGTGCACACTAGTGTAAGTACACTAGGTAGTGCACACTTGGTGAAGTACACTAGATAGTGCACACTAGATGAAGTAAACTAGGTAGTGCACACTAGATGAAGTAAACTAGGTAGTGCACACAAGGTGAAGTGCACTAGGTAGTGCACACTATGTGAAGTACACTAGGTAATGAACACTAGGTGAAGTACACTAGGTAGTGGACATTAGGTGAAGTACACTAGGTAGTTATGTTTATTTACAGGTAGTGCACACTAGGTGAAGTACACTAGGTAGTTAAGGTTAGTTATCCTCTATAATCCCGCCTCTTGAGTGATACCCAGAAATTTTGAATATTGTGATCTAATATGTTTTCTGACCTGTAAGGTTGCCAGAATAATAATCATACACGGTGTGTTAATAGGCCAGAGGAGAACTGGCACCCCGACTGAGTCTGGTTTCTCTTAAGGTTTATTTTTCTCTATCATGCCCTGATGGAGTTTTGGTTACGCAGTAACAGCTGCGTGGCCTGAGCGCGGGGATCTGGTGGTGGAACTCGTTGGGCGGCGCGGTTCCACAATTTGCCTCCGTGAGATGCTTTAACAACACTTCCATGACTGAGGAGGAGCAGCTGCCTGGAAAGACACCAAGGGAAGGGGAAAAAAGTTTAAAAAAATGACAGACACGGCCAAAATTAATTTGGGCGGGTTTGCTTGTCGGTGTTTCCTCCCAAATCTGCCCGCATTCTCCACCAGTATTACGGGGTGAGGAATCACGCATCAGAAGCGCATTGCAATAGTCAAGTCTAGAAATGAGCAGGGCTTGGACAAGAAGCTGTGTTGCATGCTATGTAAGGAACAGTCTGATCTTCCTGATGTTGTGCAACACAAACCTGCATGACCGAGCTGTCTTTGAGATGTGGTTTTTGAAGGACAGCTGGTAAAATCGTGTTGTATGGTCAGATTAGCAGGGAAGACGAGCAGCTCAGTCTTTGCTAAATTGAGCTGCAGGTGATGTTTTTTCATCCATGCCGAGATGTCCGCCAGACAGCTTGAGATTCGTGCAGCTACTGTCGGATCATCTGGTTCCAAGGAGAGGTAGAGCTTGTGTGTCATCAGCATAACAATGATATGAGAGGCTGTGTGCCTGAATAATGGGTCCCAGTGATGTAGTGTAAATGGAGAAGAGGAGAGGTCCAAGCAGTGAGCCCTGAGGAACCCCCGTGGTCAGTTGATGTGTTTTTTGGATACCTCTCCTCTCCAGACAACCTTAAAAAAAGCTACCTGTGAGATAGGACTCAAACCAGTGGAGTGGAGTCCCTGTGATGCCCAGTGATGAGAGGGTGGATAGGAGAATCTGATGATTCACAGTGTCAAAGGCAGCAGACAGATCAAGGAGGATGAGGACTGATGATTTGGATGCAGCTTTAGCCAGCCGCAGGGCTTCAGTAACTGACAATAATGCCGTCTCAGCTGAGTGGCCCTTTTTGAAACCTGACTGGTTTATGTCCAGTTGATTAGACTGTGAGAGGAAAGATGAGACCTGGAGACTTTAAAACAACTCTTTCTAGTGTTTTCGCTATGAATGGTAGGAGAGAAACAGGTCTGTAGGTCAAGTGACATCAATGGAATGGCTGTTGAATGTGTCTCCAGTTTCAAGTTCCTTGAATTTGGCCTAAACAGAATGAGAACATGGATCCATCATGCCTTGTTACCACTGTGCAGGCTGGTGGTGGTGGTGTAATGGTGTGTAGGATGTTTTCTTGGCACACTTCAGGCCCCTTACTGCCAATTGGGCATCGTTTAAATGCCACGGTCTACCTGAGCATTGTTTCTGACCATGTCCATCCCTTTATGACCACCATGTACCCATCCTCTGGTGGCTACTTCCAGCAGGATAATGCACCATGTCACAAAGCTCCAATCATTTCAAATTGGTTTCTTGAACATGACAATGAGTTGACTGAACTAAAATGGCCGCCACAGTCACCAGATCTCAACCCAATAGAGCATCTTTTGGATGTGGTGGAACGGGAGCTTCGTGCCCTGGATATGCATCCCACAAATCTCCATCAACTGCAAGATGCTCTCCTATCAATATGGGCCAACATTTCTAAAGAATGCTTTCAGCAGCTTGTTGATCAATGCCACGTAGAATTAAGGCAGTTCTGAAGGTGAAAGGGGTCAAACACAGTATTAGTGTGTGTTCTTAATAGTCCTTCAGGTGAGTGTATTTAGCCTACCTGGTTATGGTCTGGTCTCCTATTGTTGCAGGCTTTGAAGCATGTCAAAATCTAATCAAAACAAAAAACAAAACAAAAAGAGAAAAACACTTTTCTGCTAATTTTTTCTTTTTAAAAACCCCTCTCAAACAAAAACTATTTAAAGGCGCTCGGTTCAGTGTTGCCGAGTCTGGAACTGGCCTATTTTTACACTGTTGATGTGGATTGCTACTTGGTAGCCTATAGTCCACAGGTTTAAGTAAGCAATATTACAAATATAACAATGCCATTCTGTACAATACTGTTTTTTTTCCAATAGTGTCAGGAAAAACCACAGCAGCACTGTAGAAGCTGATTATACGCTATCGAAATTGACAAATTCTCCGACAGCTAAAAGATATGGTTTTTACAATCACAAACAACTGCTTAGAATAGATCTACGCTCCAAAACTTTGAAGCAGAAACATTGTGTAAGTTAAGAGAAAGCAGAGAAAAACTCACTCGCACCTGCATTACTCTCAGCAAACTCAGAGAGAGGTTACAACGCATTGCAGATTTTAGTACACAAATAAACAAAACCTGAAACATTTTCTTCTGAAGTCAAAAACCTTTAAATAGAACGTCATGAATGTGTTGTGTCATCTAGCAACAACCTACACATCCCAGGATAAATGCTTCAGATAAAATCAAAAGGGCTACAGTCGCAAACTATTATTTGAACAGAAAAGCAAACACTGCATAGGCATGGAATACTGTATAAATAACCAATTAAAATTCTGAATGGATATGTCACCTTAAAAAAAAAAAAAAGTGTGGAAAGGTCACTCCCTTAATCACTAAAAAGTTAACCTCAATTCAACACAACCTTACAATATTCCACTGTGGCCAATGAAGCCGTCTGCACAATGAATCTCATCTAGCCTACATTTTGTTATAAATTAGTTTAGATCAAGATTTGAGAGTGGATTCAACTTAAATGTATTTGCTTGGCTAGTCAGTAAAACAAAAATATCCCAAATGATAAATTTGCAGTATTGAGCAATGCAGCCATTGGAAATAAACATTATGCTCTCAAAACAGTTGATATACCATTCTAGAAAATATGATTCTAGACGTGCCGTTGTCACACTGAAACCCTTTAAATACTTGAAGTAATGAACACCTGTATCATATGAGAAGTCACTTGGTTTGATGTAAGATTAGAAACCTAAAGAAATGGATGAAAACAAATCTTTAGCGCCACAAAACGCATGTAACAAATGTTGGACAAACCAGTCCTTCTTTCTGCTTTAGATATTGCTAGCAATGTCCTGTCATAGTCTAAGAAATTAAAGTAAGAAGCAGTGTTGACAGAACTTTAGTGCAAGAATTGTTGGGCAAGACCCAACCTCAAGACAGGGCACCCGTTACCCACATGCCAATAGCATTACAAACTAACCCAAGAGTCTGTAAAGAGCTTATTCTACAAGCAAAGTAGGGTTAACAAACCAACACATTCAGAAATATAAAATTTATTTTGTTACACAAAATCTTGGATCATGCAAACAGTTAAGAAACAGCCAAAATATAACCATCAGCCAGACCCCTCATTATCCAGGATGAAGAACCGGATCCCCCCCGAGCCGGCTGACAGAATCAGATCCCCTCAGCATTATTCTGGGTTAAGGTGGAGTTGACAGAACCAGATCCCTCTGCATTATTCTGGGTTAAGGTGGAGTTGACAGAACCGGCTCCCTCAGCATTATTCTGGGTTAAGGTGGAGTTGACAGAACCGGATCCCTCAGCATTATTCTGGGTTAAGGTGGAGTTGACAGAACCAGATCCCTCAGCATCATCCTGGGTGAGGGTGGAGTTGACAGAACCGGATCCCTCAGCATTATTCTGGGTTAAGGTGGAGTTGACAGAACCAGATCCCTCAGCATTATTCTTGGTTAAGGTGGAGTTGACAGAACCGGATCCCTCAGCATTATTCTGGGTTAAGGTGGAGTTGACAGAACCAGATCCCTCAGAATCATCCTGGATGAGGGTGGAGTTGACAGAACCGGATCCCTCAGCATTATTCTGGGTTAAGGTGGAGTTGACAGAACTGGATCCCTCAGTATTATTCTGGGTTAAGGTGGCGTTGACAGAACCAGATCCCTCAGCATCATCCTGGGTGAGGGTGGAGTTGACAGAACCGGATCCCTCAGCATTATTCTGGGTTAAGGTGGAGTTGACAGAACCAGATCCCTCAGCATTATTCTTGGTTAAGGTGGCGTTGACAGAACCGGATCCCTCGGTATTATTCTGGGTTAAGGTGGCGTTGACAGAACCAGATCCCTCAGCATCATCCTGGGTGAGGGTGGAGTTGACAGAACCGGATCCCTCAGCATTATTCTGGGTTAAGGTGGAGTTGACAGAACCAGATCCCTCAGCATTATTCTTGGTTAAGGTGGAGTTGACAGAACCGGATCCCTCGGTATTATTCTGGGTTAAGGTGGCGTTGACAGAACCAGATCCCTCAGCATCATCCTGGGTGAGGGTGGAGTTGACAGAATCGGATCCCTCAGCATTATTCTGGGTTAAGGGCGAGTTGACAGAACCGGATCCCTCAGTATTATTCTGGGTTAAGGTGGAGCTGACAGAACCAGATCCCTCAGCATTATTCTGGGTTAAGGTGGCGTTGACAGAACCAGATCCCTCAGCTAACACCAAAAGTAACAAGAACCATGCAAATGGGTTATTAAACTCATACTCTTTAACACAACAACAGAACATTAGATTAAGAAACACAAAGAGGTCTACAAACTTTTTCCAGCATTACTCCAGGAAGGATCCAAGGATACCGCTTCAATTGGGGAGCTGAAAACTGGAAAACACAGATATTAAACAAAAACAAATAATACAATTTACGTTAAGCAAACAAAAAAATAACTCACCATGACACACCAACTGGTGATAAAGAACCATTAAAACGGTAACTTTAATCAAGCCCATTGTATAACACAACCCAAACCACTAAGAAAGCAAATGCCAGCAAAATGTCCGAACCAACCAAGTCTTTTAAAGCCAAACAGAACACCATTTGTACCACCTGGAGGACTCGTTAACTCATTATTGGAGCAAATCAGCTAATTAATGAGATCAATAATTAATCAATCACTCAGCATTGAAGCTGATGTTATATCCCATAGAACTGAAGTTTCAATGTTCATCTCTTGTGATTCATTGAGCTCTACTGAATGAAAACCCAACACACACACAGACACACACACAGACACACACACACACACACACACACACACACACACACACACACACACACACACACACACACACACACACACACACACACACACAGAGTATTATTCCACATCAACTGGTAAAAAAGCACCAAATAAATGAATTATATCAGTTTTTCGTCCAGACAGATCCAGCATTTTGGGAGCCTGAAACCACTATTTTTAAAAACCCAGAATGGATAAATCTGAAAATTACACCGTTGTGTTTTCATGTGTACAGCCAATCCATACAAACACAAACAACTCTATGATATTTAAATATTTAAAAAAAAAAAACATTTAAAACAACCCAAACTCACCTATATACATATAGAATGCTGCTTTTGCTGCATAGTGCACAATTTTGTAAATGAAATTAAATAAATAAATCAACTCCATAGTGGATTCCAAGTGATCAAGGACTCATGATGTTCCAGTTCAGTCCATTGCAAATGTTCCATCAGAAGTGGGTCTGGGTCTGCTTAGTACAGTAGAGTTTCATTCATCCTTGAAAATGTATATTAAATGTGAAATATCATCTATAAACACTATGTCTGCGGACTGATTATCTGGCGGCGCTCAATAATTGGGAAGAGGCCTGTCTTTATGTGTTTGGCTCCCGTTCACTTCTGGAAGGCTCTAGGACCACCACACTTGCACTCCTGTCTACGTTTCAGTGCCCCCTATCAGAATCCAGAGTTTCGAGAAGATCTGAAATACATGTTTTTCAGACACAAAAAATATATAAGGGGTATGGGTTTTTTGGGGTGACAATTTTGAGTTTTTCTGATCTTCTTAAATCTCTGGATTCCCATAGGTGGCACGGAAGCGTACACTGGAGCGCAAGTCTGGTGGCCCTACAGCCCTCAGGAGCGGAAACACAAACGCATCCCATTTCCAATTTATGCAGTGGCACCCAAATAAGGGGCCCATGGACACTGCTTTTTCTATGCAAATGAAGAACTCATATTACTCAAAAGTTAGATGAATGTGTGCGGTTGAGTTTGCCTAGTACAGCAGAGGTGTTTTAATCCATGAAAATGTATATTAAATGTGAAATATCATCTTTAAACAATGTGTCCGCGGACCGGTTATCTGGCGGCGCTCAATAATTGGGAAGAGGCATGTCTTTATGTTTTTGGCTCCTGTTCAGCTCTGGAAGGCTCTAGGGCCACCACACTTGCACTACGGTCAGTGCCCCCTATCAAAATCTAGAGTTTCAAGAAGATCTGAGATACATGTTTTTCCAACCCAAAAAATTTATAAGGGGTACCCCTTTGGGTTTTTTGGGGTGACAATTCTGTGTTTCTCTGATCTTCTCGAATCTCTGGATTCCCATAGGGGGCCTCTCTCATCACACTAGGTGAAGTAAACTAGGTACTGCACACTATATAAAGTACACTAGGTAGTACACCCTAGGTGAAGCAAACTAGGTAGTGCACACTAGTGTAAGTACACTAGGTAGTGCACACTTGGTGAAGTACACTAGATAGTGCACACTAGATGAAGTAAACTAGGTAGTGCACACTAGATGAAGTAAACTAGGTAGTGCACACAAGGTGAAGTGCACTAGGTAGTGCACACTATGTGAAGTACACTAGGTAATGAACACTAGGTGAAGTACACTAGGTAGTGGACATTAGGTGAAGTACACTAGGTAGTTATGTTTATTTACAGGTAGTGCACACTAGGTGAAGTACACTAGGTAGTTAAGGTTAGTTATCCTCTATAATCCCGCCTCTTGAGTGATACCCAGAAATTTTGAATATTGTGATCTAATATGTTTTCTGACCTGTAAGGTTGCCAGAATAATAATCATACACGGTGTGTTAATAGGCCAGAGGAGAACTGGCACCCCGACTGAGTCTGGTTTCTCTTAAGGTTTATTTTTCTCTATCATGCCCTGATGGAGTTTTGGTTACGCAGTAACAGCTGCGTGGCCTGAGCGCGGGGATCTGGTGGTGGAACTCGTTGGGCGGCGCGGTTCCACAATTTGCCTCCGTGAGATGCTTTAACAACACTTCCATGACTGAGGAGGAGCAGCTGCCTGGAAAGACACCAAGGGAAGGGGAAAAAAGTTTTAAAAAATGACAGACACGGCCAAAATTAATTTGGGCGGGTTTGCTTGTCGGTGTTTCCTCCCAAATCTGCCCGCATTCTCCACCAGTATTACGGGGTGAGGAATCACGCATCAGAAGCGCATTGCAATAGTCAAGTCTAGAAATGAGCAGGGCTTGGACAAGAAGCTGTGTTGCATGCTATGTAAGGAACAGTCTGATCTTCCTGATGTTGTGCAACACAAACCTGCATGACCGAGCTGTCTTTGAGATGTGGTTTTTGAAGGACAGCTGGTAAAATCGTGTTGTATGGTCAGATTAGCAGGGAAGACGAGCAGCTCAGTCTTTGCTAAATTGAGCTGCAGGTGATGTTTTTTCATCCATGCCGAGATGTCCGCCAGACAGCTTGAGATTCGTGCAGCTACTGTCGGATCATCTGGTTCCAAGGAGAGGTAGAGCTTGTGTGTCATCAGCATAACAATGATATGAGAGGCTGTGTGCCTGAATAATGGGTCCCAGTGATGTAGTGTAAATGGAGAAGAGGAGAGGTCCAAGCAGTGAGCCCTGAGGAACCCCCGTGGTCAGTTGATGTGTTTTTTGGATACCTCTCCTCTCCAGACAACCTTAAAAAAAGCTACCTGTGAGATAGGACTCAAACCAGTGGAGTGGAGTCCCTGTGATGCCCAGTGATGAGAGGGTGGATAGGAGAATCTGATGATTCACAGTGTCAAAGGCAGCAGACAGATCAAGGAGGATGAGGACTGATGATTTGGATGCAGCTTTAGCCAGCCGCAGGGCTTCAGTAACTGACAATAATGCCGTCTCAGCTGAGTGGCCCTTTTTGAAACCTGACTGGTTTATGTCCAGTTGATTAGACTGTGAGAGGAAAGATGAGACCTGGAGACTTTAAAACAACTCTTTCTAGTGTTTTCGCTATGAATGGTAGGAGAGAAACAGGTCTGTAGGTCAAGTGACATCAATGGAATGGCTGTTGAATGTGTCTCCAGTTTCAAGTTCCTTGAATTTGGCCTAAACAGAATGAGAACATGGATCCATCATGCCTTGTTACCACTGTGCAGGCTGGTGGTGGTGGTGTAATGGTGTGTAGGATGTTTTCTTGGCACACTTCAGGCCCCTTACTGCCAATTGGGCATCGTTTAAATGCCACGGTCTACCTGAGCATTGTTTCTGACCATGTCCATCCCTTTATGACCACCATGTACCCATCCTCTGGTGGCTACTTCCAGCAGGATAATGCACCATGTCACAAAGCTCCAATCATTTCAAATTGGTTTCTTGAACATGACAATGAGTTGACTGAACTAAAATGGCCGCCACAGTCACCAGATCTCAACCCAATAGAGCATCTTTTGGATGTGGTGGAACGGGAGCTTCGTGCCCTGGATATGCATCCCACAAATCTCCATCAACTGCAAGATGCTCTCCTATCAATATGGGCCAACATTTCTAAAGAATGCTTTCAGCAGCTTGTTGATCAATGCCACGTAGAATTAAGGCAGTTCTGAAGGTGAAAGGGGTCAAACACAGTATTAGTGTGTGTTCTTAATAGTCCTTCAGGTGAGTGTATTTAGCCTACCTGGTTATGGTCTGGTCTCCTATTGTTGCAGGCTTTGAAGCATGTCAAAATCTAATCAAAACAAAAAACAAAACAAAAAGAGAAAAACACTTTTCTGCTAATTTTTTCTTTTTAAAAACCCCTCTCAAACAAAAACTATTTAAAGGCGCTCGGTTCAGTGTTGCCGAGTCTGGAACTGGCCTATTTTTACACTGTTGATGTGGATTGCTACTTGGTAGCCTATAGTCCACAGGTTTAAGTAAGCAATATTACAAATATAACAATGCCATTCTGTACAATACTGTTTTTTTTCCAATAGTGTCAGGAAAAACCACAGCAGCACTGTAGAAGCTGATTATACGCTATCGAAATTGACAAATTCTCCGACAGCTAAAAGATATGGTTTTTACAATCACAAACAACTGCTTAGAATAGATCTACGCTCCAAAACTTTGAAGCAGAAACATTGTGTAAGTTAAGAGAAAGCAGAGAAAAACTCACTCGCACCTGCATTACTCTCAGCAAACTCAGAGAGAGGTTACAACGCATTGCAGATTTTAGTACACAAATAAACAAAACCTGAAACATTTTCTTCTGAAGTCAAAAACCTTTAAATAGAACGTCATGAATGTGTTGTGTCATCTAGCAACAACCTACACATCCCAGGATAAATGCTTCAGATAAAATCAAAAGGGCTACAGTCGCAAACTATTATTTGAACAGAAAAGCAAACACTGCATAGGCATGGAATACTGTATAAATAACCAATTAAAATTCTGAATGGATATGTCACCTTAAAAAAAAAAAAAAGTGTGGAAAGGTCACTCCCTTAATCACTAAAAAGTTAACCTCAATTCAACACAACCTTACAATATTCCACTGTGGCCAATGAAGCCGTCTGCACAATGAATCTCATCTAGCCTACATTTTGTTATAAATTAGTTTAGATCAAGATTTGAGAGTGGATTCAACTTAAATGTATTTGCTTGGCTAGTCAGTAAAACAAAAATATCCCAAATGATAAATTTGCAGTATTGAGCAATGCAGCCATTGGAAATAAACATTATGCTCTCAAAACAGTTGATATACCATTCTAGAAAATATGATTCTAGACGTGCCGTTGTCACACTGAAACCCTTTAAATACTTGAAGTAATGAACACCTGTATCATATGAGAAGTCACTTGGTTTGATGTAAGATTAGAAACCTAAAGAAATGGATGAAAACAAATCTTTAGCGCCACAAAACGCATGTAACAAATGTTGGACAAACCAGTCCTTCTTTCTGCTTTAGATATTGCTAGCAATGTCCTGTCATAGTCTAAGAAATTAAAGTAAGAAGCAGTGTTGACAGAACTTTAGTGCAAGAATTGTTGGGCAAGACCCAACCTCAAGACAGGGCACCCGTTACCCACATGCTAATAGCATTACAAACTAACCCAAGAGTCTGTAAAGAGCTTATTCTACAAGCAAAGTAGGGTTAACAAACCAACACATTCAGAAATATAAAATTTATTTTGTTACACAAAATCTTGGATCATGCAAACAGTTAAGAAACAGCCAAAATATAACCATCAGCCAGACCCCTCATTATCCAGGATGAAGAACCGGATCCCCCCCGAGCCGGCTGACAGAATCAGATCCCCTCAGCATTATTCTGGGTTAAGGTGGAGTTGACAGAACCAGATCCCTCTGCATTATTCTGGGTTAAGGTGGAGTTGACAGAACCGGCTCCCTCAGCATTATTCTGGGTTAAGGTGGAGTTGACAGAACCGGATCCCTCAGCATTATTCTGGGTTAAGGTGGAGTTGACAGAACCAGATCCCTCAGCATCATCCTGGGTGAGGGTGGAGTTGACAGAACCGGATCCCTCAGCATTATTCTGGGTTAAGGTGGAGTTGACAGAACCAGATCCCTCAGCATTATTCTTGGTTAAGGTGGAGTTGACAGAACCGGATCCCTCAGCATTATTCTGGGTTAAGGTGGAGTTGACAGAACCAGATCCCTCAGAATCATCCTGGATGAGGGTGGAGTTGACAGAACCGGATCCCTCAGCATTATTCTGGGTTAAGGTGGAGTTGACAGAACTGGATCCCTCAGCATCATCCTGGGTGAGGGTGGAGTTGACAGAACCGGATCCCTCAGCATTATTCTGGGTTAAGGTGGAGTTGACAGAACCAGATCCCTCAGCATTATTCTTGGTTAAGGTGGCGTTGACAGAACCGGATCCCTCGGTATTATTCTGGGTTAAGGTGGCGTTGACAGAACCAGATCCCTCAGCATCATCCTGGGTGAGGGTGGAGTTGACAGAACCGGATCCCTCAGCATTATTCTGGGTTAAGGTGGAGTTGACAGAACCAGATCCCTCAGCATTATTCTTGGTTAAGGTGGAGTTGACAGAACCGGATCCCTCGGTATTATTCTGGGTTAAGGTGGCGTTGACAGAACCAGATCCCTCAGCATCATCCTGGGTGAGGGTGGAGTTGACAGAATCGGATCCCTCAGCATTATTCTGGGTTAAGGGCGAGTTGACAGAACCGGATCCCTCAGTATTATTCTGGGTTAAGGTGGAGCTGACAGAACCAGATCCCTCAGCATTATTCTGGGTTAAGGTGGCGTTGACAGAACCAGATCCCTCAGCTAACACCAAAAGTAACAAGAACCATGCAAATGGGTTATTAAACTCATACTCTTTAACACAACAACAGAACATTAGATTAAGAAACACAAAGAGGTCTACAAACTTTTTCCAGCATTACTCCAGGAAGGATCCAAGGATACCGCTTCAATTGGGGAGCTGAAAACTGGAAAACACAGATATTAAACAAAAACAAATAATACAATTTACGTTAAGCAAACAAAAAAATAACTCACCATGACACACCAACTGGTGATAAAGAACCATTAAAACGGTAACTTTAATCAAGCCCATTGTATAACACAACCCAAACCACTAAGAAAGCAAATGCCAGCAAAATGTCCGAACCAACCAAGTCTTTTAAAGCCAAACAGAACACCATTTGTACCACCTGGAGGACTCGTTAACTCATTATTGGAGCAAATCAGCTAATTAATGAGATCAATAATTAATCAATCACTCAGCATTGAAGCTGATGTTATATCCCATAGAACTGAAGTTTCAATGTTCATCTCTTGTGATTCATTGAGCTCTACTGAATGAAAACCCAACACACACACAGACACACACACACACACACACACACACACACACACACACACACACACACACACACACACACACACACACACACACACACACACACACAGAGTATTATTCCACATCAACTGGTAAAAAAGCACCAAATAAATGAATTATATCAGTTTTTCGTCCAGACAGATCCAGCATTTTGGGAGCCTGAAACCACTATTTTTAAAAACCCAGAATGGATAAATCTGAAAATTACACCGTTGTGTTTTCATGTGTACAGCCAATCCATACAAACACAAACAACTCTATGATATTTAAATATTTAAAAAAAAAAAACATTTAAAACAACCCAAACTCACCTATATACATATAGAATGCTGCTTTTGCTGCATAGTGCACAATTTTGTAAATGAAATTAAATAAATAAATCAACTCCATAGTGGATTCCAAGTGATCAAGGACTCATGATGTTCCAGTTCAGTCCATTGCAAATGTTCCATCAGAAGTGGGTCTGGGTCTGCTTAGTACAGTAGAGTTTCATTCATCCTTGAAAATGTATATTAAATGTGAAATATCATCTATAAACACTATGTCTGCGGACTGATTATCTGGCGGCGCTCAATAATTGGGAAGAGGCCTGTCTTTATGTGTTTGGCTCCCGTTCACTTCTGGAAGGCTCTAGGACCACCACACTTGCACTCCTGTCTACGTTTCAGTGCCCCCTATCAGAATCCAGAGTTTCGAGAAGATCTGAAATACATGTTTTTCAGACACAAAAAATATATAAGGGGTATGGGTTTTTTGGGGTGACAATTTTGAGTTTTTCTGATCTTCTTAAATCTCTGGATTCCCATAGGTGGCACGGAAGCGTACACTGGAGCGCAAGTCTGGTGGCCCTACAGCCCTCAGGAGCGGAAACACAAAGGCATCCCATTTCCAATTTATGCAGTGGCACCCAAATAAGGGGCCCATGGACACTGCTTTTTCTATGCAAATGAAGAACTCATATTACTCAAAAGTTAGATGAATGTGTGCGGTTGAGTTTGCCTAGTACAGCAGAGGTGTTTTAATCCATGAAAATGTATATTAAATGTGAAATATCATCTTTAAACAATGTGTCCGCGGACCGGTTATCTGGCGGCGCTCAATAATTGGGAAGAGGCATGTCTTTATGTTTTTGGCTCCTGTTCAGCTCTGGAAGGCTCTAGGGCCACCACACTTGCACTACGGTCAGTGCCCCCTATCAAAATCTAGAGTTTCAAGAAGATCTGAGATACATGTTTTTCCAACCCAAAAAATTTATAAGGGGTACCCCTTTGGGTTTTTTGGGGTGACAATTCTGTGTTTCTCTGATCTTCTCGAATCTCTGGATTCCCATAGGGGGCCTCTCTCATCACACTAGGTGAAGTAAACTAGGTACTGCACACTATATAAAGTACACTAGGTAGTACACCCTAGGTGAAGCAAACTAGGTAGTGCACACTAGTGTAAGTACACTAGGTAGTGCACACTTGGTGAAGTACACTAGATAGTGCACACTAGATGAAGTAAACTAGGTAGTGCACACTAGATGAAGTAAACTAGGTAGTGCACACAAGGTGAAGTGCACTAGGTAGTGCACACTATGTGAAGTACACTAGGTAATGAACACTAGGTGAAGTACACTAGGTAGTGGACATTAGGTGAAGTACACTAGGTAGTTATGTTTATTTACAGGTAGTGCACACTAGGTGAAGTACACTAGGTAGTTAAGGTTAGTTATCCTCTATAATCCCGCCTCTTGAGTGATACCCAGAAATTTTGAATATTGTGATCTAATATGTTTTCTGACCTGTAAGGTTGCCAGAATAATAATCATACACGGTGTGTTAATAGGCCAGAGGAGAACTGGCACCCCGACTGAGTCTGGTTTCTCTTAAGGTTTATTTTTCTCTATCATGCCCTGATGGAGTTTTGGTTACGCAGTAACAGCTGCGTGGCCTGAGCGCGGGGATCTGGTGGTGGAACTCGTTGGGCGGCGCGGTTCCACAATTTGCCTCCGTGAGATGCTTTAACAACACTTCCATGACTGAGGAGGAGCAGCTGCCTGGAAAGACACCAAGGGAAGGGGAAAAAAGTTTTAAAAAATGACAGACACGGCCAAAATTAATTTGGGCGGGTTTGCTTGTCGGTGTTTCCTCCCAAATCTGCCCGCATTCTCCACCAGTATTACGGGGTGAGGAATCACGCATCAGAAGCGCATTGCAATAGTCAAGTCTAGAAATGAGCAGGGCTTGGACAAGAAGCTGTGTTGCATGCTATGTAAGGAACAGTCTGATCTTCCTGATGTTGTGCAACACAAACCTGCATGACCGAGCTGTCTTTGAGATGTGGTTTTTGAAGGACAGCTGGTAAAATCGTGTTGTATGGTCAGATTAGCAGGGAAGACGAGCAGCTCAGTCTTTGCTAAATTGAGCTGCAGGTGATGTTTTTTCATCCATGCCGAGATGTCCGCCAGACAGCTTGAGATTCGTGCAGCTACTGTCGGATCATCTGGTTCCAAGGAGAGGTAGAGCTTGTGTGTCATCAGCATAACAATGATATGAGAGGCTGTGTGCCTGAATAATGGGTCCCAGTGATGTAGTGTAAATGGAGAAGAGGAGAGGTCCAAGCAGTGAGCCCTGAGGAACCCCCGTGGTCAGTTGATGTGTTTTTTGGATACCTCTCCTCTCCAGACAACCTTAAAAAAAGCTACCTGTGAGATAGGACTCAAACCAGTGGAGTGGAGTCCCTGTGATGCCCAGTGATGAGAGGGTGGATAGGAGAATCTGATGATTCACAGTGTCAAAGGCAGCAGACAGATCAAGGAGGATGAGGACTGATGATTTGGATGCAGCTTTAGCCAGCCGCAGGGCTTCAGTAACTGACAATAATGCCGTCTCAGCTGAGTGGCCCTTTTTGAAACCTGACTGGTTTATGTCCAGTTGATTAGACTGTGAGAGGAAAGATGAGACCTGGAGACTTTAAAACAACTCTTTCTAGTGTTTTCGCTATGAATGGTAGGAGAGAAACAGGTCTGTAGGTCAAGTGACATCAATGGAATGGCTGTTGAATGTGTCTCCAGTTTCAAGTTCCTTGAATTTGGCCTAAACAGAATGAGAACATGGATCCATCATGCCTTGTTACCACTGTGCAGGCTGGTGGTGGTGGTGTAATGGTGTGTAGGATGTTTTCTTGGCACACTTCAGGCCCCTTACTGCCAATTGGGCATCGTTTAAATGCCACGGTCTACCTGAGCATTGTTTCTGACCATGTCCATCCCTTTATGACCACCATGTACCCATCCTCTGGTGGCTACTTCCAGCAGGATAATGCACCATGTCACAAAGCTCCAATCATTTCAAATTGGTTTCTTGAACATGACAATGAGTTGACTGAACTAAAATGGCCGCCACAGTCACCAGATCTCAACCCAATAGAGCATCTTTTGGATGTGGTGGAACGGGAGCTTCGTGCCCTGGATATGCATCCCACAAATCTCCATCAACTGCAAGATGCTCTCCTATCAATATGGGCCAACATTTCTAAAGAATGCTTTCAGCAGCTTGTTGATCAATGCCACGTAGAATTAAGGCAGTTCTGAAGGTGAAAGGGGTCAAACACAGTATTAGTGTGTGTTCTTAATAGTCCTTCAGGTGAGTGTATTTAGCCTACCTGGTTATGGTCTGGTCTCCTATTGTTGCAGGCTTTGAAGCATGTCAAAATCTAATCAAAACAAAAAACAAAACAAAAAGAGAAAAACACTTTTCTGCTAATTTTTTCTTTTTAAAAACCCCTCTCAAACAAAAACTATTTAAAGGCGCTCGGTTCAGTGTTGCCGAGTCTGGAACTGGCCTATTTTTACACTGTTGATGTGGATTGCTACTTGGTAGCCTATAGTCCACAGGTTTAAGTAAGCAATATTACAAATATAACAATGCCATTCTGTACAATACTGTTTTTTTTCCAATAGTGTCAGGAAAAACCACAGCAGCACTGTAGAAGCTGATTATACGCTATCGAAATTGACAAATTCTCCGACAGCTAAAAGATATGGTTTTTACAATCACAAACAACTGCTTAGAATAGATCTACGCTCCAAAACTTTGAAGCAGAAACATTGTGTAAGTTAAGAGAAAGCAGAGAAAAACTCACTCGCACCTGCATTACTCTCAGCAAACTCAGAGAGAGGTTACAACGCATTGCAGATTTTAGTACACAAATAAACAAAACCTGAAACATTTTCTTCTGAAGTCAAAAACCTTTAAATAGAACGTCATGAATGTGTTGTGTCATCTAGCAACAACCTACACATCCCAGGATAAATGCTTCAGATAAAATCAAAAGGGCTACAGTCGCAAACTATTATTTGAACAGAAAAGCAAACACTGCATAGGCATGGAATACTGTATAAATAACCAATTAAAATTCTGAATGGATATGTCACCTTAAAAAAAAAAAAAAGTGTGGAAAGGTCACTCCCTTAATCACTAAAAAGTTAACCTCAATTCAACACAACCTTACAATATTCCACTGTGGCCAATGAAGCCGTCTGCACAATGAATCTCATCTAGCCTACATTTTGTTATAAATTAGTTTAGATCAAGATTTGAGAGTGGATTCAACTTAAATGTATTTGCTTGGCTAGTCAGTAAAACAAAAATATCCCAAATGATAAATTTGCAGTATTGAGCAATGCAGCCATTGGAAATAAACATTATGCTCTCAAAACAGTTGATATACCATTCTAGAAAATATGATTCTAGACGTGCCGTTGTCACACTGAAACCCTTTAAATACTTGAAGTAATGAACACCTGTATCATATGAGAAGTCACTTGGTTTGATGTAAGATTAGAAACCTAAAGAAATGGATGAAAACAAATCTTTAGCGCCACAAAACGCATGTAACAAATGTTGGACAAACCAGTCCTTCTTTCTGCTTTAGATATTGCTAGCAATGTCCTGTCATAGTCTAAGAAATTAAAGTAAGAAGCAGTGTTGACAGAACTTTAGTGCAAGAATTGTTGGGCAAGACCCAACCTCAAGACAGGGCACCCGTTACCCACATGCTAATAGCATTACAAACTAACCCAAGAGTCTGTAAAGAGCTTATTCTACAAGCAAAGTAGGGTTAACAAACCAACACATTCAGAAATATAAAATTTATTTTGTTACACAAAATCTTGGATCATGCAAACAGTTAAGAAACAGCCAAAATATAACCATCAGCCAGACCCCTCATTATCCAGGATGAAGAACCGGATCCCCCCCGAGCCGGCTGACAGAATCAGATCCCCTCAGCATTATTCTGGGTTAAGGTGGAGTTGACAGAACCAGATCCCTCTGCATTATTCTGGGTTAAGGTGGAGTTGACAGAACCGGCTCCCTCAGCATTATTCTGGGTTAAGGTGGAGTTGACAGAACCGGATCCCTCAGCATTATTCTGGGTTAAGGTGGAGTTGACAGAACCAGATCCCTCAGCATCATCCTGGGTGAGGGTGGAGTTGACAGAACCGGATCCCTCAGCATTATTCTGGGTTAAGGTGGAGTTGACAGAACCAGATCCCTCAGCATTATTCTTGGTTAAGGTGGAGTTGACAGAACCGGATCCCTCAGCATTATTCTGGGTTAAGGTGGAGTTGACAGAACCAGATCCCTCAGAATCATCCTGGATGAGGGTGGAGTTGACAGAACCGGATCCCTCAGCATTATTCTGGGTTAAGGTGGAGTTGACAGAACTGGATCCCTCAGTATTATTCTGGGTTAAGGTGGCGTTGACAGAACCAGATCCCTCAGCATCATCCTGGGTGAGGGTGGAGTTGACAGAACCGGATCCCTCAGCATTATTCTGGGTTAAGGTGGAGTTGACAGAACCAGATCCCTCAGCATTATTCTTGGTTAAGGTGGCGTTGACAGAACCGGATCCCTCGGTATTATTCTGGGTTAAGGTGGCGTTGACAGAACCAGATCCCTCAGCATCATCCTGGGTGAGGGTGGAGTTGACAGAACCGGATCCCTCAGCATTATTCTGGGTTAAGGTGGAGTTGACAGAACCAGATCCCTCAGCATTATTCTTGGTTAAGGTGGAGTTGACAGAACCGGATCCCTCGGTATTATTCTGGGTTAAGGTGGCGTTGACAGAACCAGATCCCTCAGCATCATCCTGGGTGAGGGTGGAGTTGACAGAATCGGATCCCTCAGCATTATTCTGGGTTAAGGGCGAGTTGACAGAACCGGATCCCTCAGTATTATTCTGGGTTAAGGTGGAGCTGACAGAACCAGATCCCTCAGCATTATTCTGGGTTAAGGTGGCGTTGACAGAACCAGATCCCTCAGCTAACACCAAAAGTAACAAGAACCATGCAAATGGGTTATTAAACTCATACTCTTTAACACAACAACAGAACATTAGATTAAGAAACACAAAGAGGTCTACAAACTTTTTCCAGCATTACTCCAGGAAGGATCCAAGGATACCGCTTCAATTGGGGAGCTGAAAACTGGAAAACACAGATATTAAACAAAAACAAATAATACAATTTACGTTAAGCAAACAAAAAAATAACTCACCATGACACACCAACTGGTGATAAAGAACCATTAAAACGGTAACTTTAATCAAGCCCATTGTATAACACAACCCAAACCACTAAGAAAGCAAATGCCAGCAAAATGTCCGAACCAACCAAGTCTTTTAAAGCCAAACAGAACACCATTTGTACCACCTGGAGGACTCGTTAACTCATTATTGGAGCAAATCAGCTAATTAATGAGATCAATAATTAATCAATCACTCAGCATTGAAGCTGATGTTATATCCCATAGAACTGAAGTTTCAATGTTCATCTCTTGTGATTCATTGAGCTCTACTGAATGAAAACCCAACACACACACAGACACACACACAGACACACACACACACACACACACACACACACACACACACACACACACACACACACACACACACACACACACACACACACACACACACACACACACACAGAGTATTATTCCACATCAACTGGTAAAAAAGCACCAAATAAATGAATTATATCAGTTTTTCGTCCAGACAGATCCAGCATTTTGGGAGCCTGAAACCACTATTTTTAAAAACCCAGAATGGATAAATCTGAAAATTACACCGTTGTGTTTTCATGTGTACAGCCAATCCATACAAACACAAACAACTCTATGATATTTAAATATTTAAAAAAAAAAAACATTTAAAACAACCCAAACTCACCTATATACATATAGAATGCTGCTTTTGCTGCATAGTGCACAATTTTGTAAATGAAATTAAATAAATAAATCAACTCCATAGTGGATTCCAAGTGATCAAGGACTCATGATGTTCCAGTTCAGTCCATTGCAAATGTTCCATCAGAAGTGGGTCTGGGTCTGCTTAGTACAGTAGAGTTTCATTCATCCTTGAAAATGTATATTAAATGTGAAATATCATCTATAAACACTATGTCTGCGGACTGATTATCTGGCGGCGCTCAATAATTGGGAAGAGGCCTGTCTTTATGTGTTTGGCTCCCGTTCACTTCTGGAAGGCTCTAGGACCACCACACTTGCACTCCTGTCTACGTTTCAGTGCCCCCTATCAGAATCCAGAGTT
Source organism: Pseudorasbora parva (assembly GCF_024679245.1). Taxonomy (NCBI): domain Eukaryota; kingdom Metazoa; phylum Chordata; class Actinopteri; order Cypriniformes; family Gobionidae; genus Pseudorasbora; species Pseudorasbora parva. The sequence continues at coordinate 678,299 of NC_090177.1, read as the reverse complement.
TCGAGAAGATCTGAAATACATGTTTTTCAGACACAAAAAATATATAAGGGGTATGGGTTTTTTGGGGTGACAATTTTGAGTTTTTCTGATCTTCTTAAATCTCTGGATTCCCATAGGTGGCACGGAAGCGTACACTGGAGCGCAAGTCTGGTGGCCCTACAGCCCTCAGGAGCGGAAACACAAACGCATCCCATTTCCAATTTATGCAGTGGCACCCAAATAAGGGGCCCATGGACACTGCTTTTTCTATGCAAATGAAGAACTCATATTACTCAAAAGTTAGATGAATGTGTGCGGTTGAGTTTGCCTAGTACAGCAGAGGTGTTTTAATCCATGAAAATGTATATTAAATGTGAAATATCATCTTTAAACAATGTGTCCGCGGACCGGTTATCTGGCGGCGCTCAATAATTGGGAAGAGGCATGTCTTTATGTTTTTGGCTCCTGTTCAGCTCTGGAAGGCTCTAGGGCCACCACACTTGCACTACGGTCAGTGCCCCCTATCAAAATCTAGAGTTTCAAGAAGATCTGAGATACATGTTTTTCCAACCCAAAAAATTTATAAGGGGTACCCCTTTGGGTTTTTTGGGGTGACAATTCTGTGTTTCTCTGATCTTCTCGAATCTCTGGATTCCCATAGGGGGCCTCTCTCATCACACTAGGTGAAGTAAACTAGGTACTGCACACTATATAAAGTACACTAGGTAGTACACCCTAGGTGAAGCAAACTAGGTAGTGCACACTAGTTGAAGTACACTAGGTAGTGCACACTTGGTGAAGTACACTAGATAGTGCACACTAGATGAAGTAAACTAGGTAGTGCACACTAGATGAAGTAAACTAGGTAGTGCACACAAGGTGAAGTGCACTAGGTAGTGCACACTATGTGAAGTACACTAGGTAATGAACACTAGGTGAAGTACACTAGGTAGTGGACATTAGGTGAAGTACACTAGGTAGTTATGTTTATTTACAGGTAGTGCACACTAGGTGAAGTACACTAGGTAGTTAAGGTTAGTTATCCTCTATAATCCCGCCTCTTGAGTGATACCCAGAAATTTTGAATATTGTGATCTAATATGTTTTCTGACCTGTAAGGTTGCCAGAATAATAATCATACACGGTGTGTTAATAGGCCAGAGGAGAACTGGCACCCCGACTGAGTCTGGTTTCTCTTAAGGTTTATTTTTCTCTATCATGCCCTGATGGAGTTTTGGTTACGCAGTAACAGCTGCGTGGCCTGAGCGCGGGGATCTGGTGGTGGAACTCGTTGGGCGGCGCGGTTCCACAATTTGCCTCCGTGAGATGCTTTAACAACACTTCCATGACTGAGGAGGAGCAGCTGCCTGGAAAGACACCAAGGGAAGGGGAAAAAAGTTTTAAAAAATGACAGACACGGCCAAAATTAATCTGGGCGGGTTTGCTTGTCGGTGTTTCCTCCCAAATCTGCCCGCATTCTCCACCAGTATTACGGGGTGAGGAATCACGCATCAGAAGCGCATTGCAATAGTCAAGTCTAGAAATGAGCAGGGCTTGGACAAGAAGCTGTGTTGCATGCTATGTAAGGAACAGTCTGATCTTCCTGATGTTGTGCAACACAAACCTGCATGACCGAGCTGTCTTTGAGATGTGGTTTTTGAAGGACAGCTGGTAAAATCGTGTTGTATGGTCAGATTAGCAGGGAAGACGAGCAGCTCAGTCTTTGCTAAATTGAGCTGCAGGTGATGTTTTTTCATCCATGCCGAGATGTCCGCCAGACAGCTTGAGATTCGTGCAGCTACTGTCGGATCATCTGGTTCCAAGGAGAGGTAGAGCTTGTGTGTCATCAGCATAACAATGATATGAGAGGCTGTGTGCCTGAATAATGGGTCCCAGTGATGTAGTGTAAATGGAGAAGAGGAGAGGTCCAAGCAGTGAGCCCTGAGGAACCCCCGTGGTCAGTTGATGTGTTTTTTGGATACCTCTCCTCTCCAGACAACCTTAAAAAAAGCTACCTGTGAGATAGGACTCAAACCAGTGGAGTGGAGTCCCTGTGATGCCCAGTGATGAGAGGGTGGATAGGAGAATCTGATGATTCACAGTGTCAAAGGCAGCAGACAGATCAAGGAGGATGAGGACTGATGATTTGGATGCAGCTTTAGCCAGCCGCAGGGCTTCAGTAACTGACAATAATGCCGTCTCAGCTGAGTGGCCCTTTTTGAAACCTGACTGGTTTATGTCCAGTTGATTAGACTGTGAGAGGAAAGATGAGACCTGGAGACTTTAAAACAACTCTTTCTAGTGTTTTCGCTATGAATGGTAGGAGAGAAACAGGTCTGTAGGTCAAGTGACATCAATGGAATGGCTGTTGAATGTGTCTCCAGTTTCAAGTTCCTTGAATTTGGCCTAAACAGAATGAGAACATGGATCCATCATGCCTTGTTACCACTGTGCAGGCTGGTGGTGGTGGTGTAATGGTGTGTAGGATGTTTTCTTGGCACACTTCAGGCCCCTTACTGCCAATTGGGCATCGTTTAAATGCCACGGTCTACCTGAGCATTGTTTCTGACCATGTCCATCCCTTTATGACCACCATGTACCCATCCTCTGGTGGCTACTTCCAGCAGGATAATGCACCATGTCACAAAGCTCCAATCATTTCAAATTGGTTTCTTGAACATGACAATGAGTTGACTGAACTAAAATGGCCGCCACAGTCACCAGATCTCAACCCAATAGAGCATCTTTTGGATGTGGTGGAACGGGAGCTTCGTGCCCTGGATATGCATCCCACAAATCTCCATCAACTGCAAGATGCTCTCCTATCAATATGGGCCAACATTTCTAAAGAATGCTTTCAGCAGCTTGTTGATCAATGCCACGTAGAATTAAGGCAGTTCTGAAGGTGAAAGGGGTCAAACACAGTATTAGTGTGTGTTCTTAATAGTCCTTCAGGTGAGTGTATTTAGCCTACCTGGTTATGGTCTGGTCTCCTATTGTTGCAGGCTTTGAAGCATGTCAAAATCTAATCAAAACAAAAAACAAAACAAAAAGAGAAAAACACTTTTCTGCTAATTTTTTCTTTTTAAAAACCCCTCTCAAACAAAAACTATTTAAAGGCGCTCGGTTCAGTGTTGCCGAGTCTGGAACTGGCCTATTTTTACACTGTTGATGTGGATTGCTACTTGGTAGCCTATAGTCCACAGGTTTAAGTAAGCAATATTACAAATATAACAATGCCATTCTGTACAATACTGTTTTTTTTCCAATAGTGTCAGGAAAAACCACAGCAGCACTGTAGAAGCTGATTATACGCTATCGAAATTGACAAATTCTCCGACAGCTAAAAGATATGGTTTTTACAATCACAAACAACTGCTTAGAATAGATCTACGCTCCAAAACTTTGAAGCAGAAACATTGTGTAAGTTAAGAGAAAGCAGAGAAAAACTCACTCGCACCTGCATTACTCTCAGCAAACTCAGAGAAAGAGGTTACAACGCATTGCAGATTTTAGTACACAAATAAACAAAACCTGAAACATTTTCTTCTGAAGTCAAAAACCTTTAAATAGAACGTCATGAATGTGTTGTGTCATCTAGCAACAACCTACACATCCCAGGATAAATGCTTCAGATAAAATCAAAAGGGCTACAGTCGCAAACTATTATTTGAACAGAAAAGCAAACACTGCATAGGCATGGAATACTGTATAAATAACCAATTAAAATTCTGAATGGATATGTCACCTTAAAAAAAAAAAAAAGTGTGGAAAGGTCACTCCCTTAATCACTAAAAAGTTAACCTCAATTCAACACAACCTTACAATATTCCACTGTGGCCAATGAAGCCGTCTGCACAATGAATCTCATCTAGCCTACATTTTGTTATAAATTAGTTTAGATCAAGATTTGAGAGTGGATTCAACTTAAATGTATTTGCTTGGCTAGTCAGTAAAACAAAAATATCCCAAATGATAAATTTGCAGTATTGAGCAATGCAGCCATTGGAAATAAACATTATGCTCTCAAAACAGTTGATATACCATTCTAGAAAATATGATTCTAGACGTGCCGTTGTCACACTGAAACCCTTTAAATACTTGAAGTAATGAACACCTGTATCATATGAGAAGTCACTTGGTTTGATGTAAGATTAGAAACCTAAAGAAATGGATGAAAACAAATCTTTAGCGCCACAAAACGCATGTAACAAATGTTGGACAAACCAGTCCTTCTTTCTGCTTTAGATATTGCTAGCAATGTCCTGTCATAGTCTAAGAAATTAAAGTAAGAAGCAGTGTTGACAGAACTTTAGTGCAAGAATTGTTGGGCAAGACCCAACCTCAAGACAGGGCACCCGTTACCCACATGCTAATAGCATTACAAACTAACCCAAGAGTCTGTAAAGAGCTTATTCTACAAGCAAAGTAGGGTTAACAAACCAACACATTCAGAAATATAAAATTTATTTTGTTACACAAAATCTTGGATCATGCAAACAGTTAAGAAACAGCCAAAATATAACCATCAGCCAGACCCCTCATTATCCAGGATGAAGAACCGGATCCCCCCCGAGCCGGCTGACAGAATCAGATCCCCTCAGCATTATTCTGGGTTAAGGTGGAGTTGACAGAACCAGATCCCTCAGCATTATTCTGGGTTAAGGTGGAGTTGACAGAACCGGCTCCCTCAGCATTATTCTGGGTTAAGGTGGAGTTGACAGAACCGGATCCCTCAGCATTATTCTGGGTTAAGGTGGAGTTGACAGAACCAGATCCCTCAGCATCATCCTGGGTGAGGGTGGAGTTGACAGAACCGGACCCCTCAGCATTATTCTGGGTTAAGGTGGAGTTGACAGAACCAGATCCCTCAGCATTATTCTTGGTTAAGGTGGAGTTGACAGAACCGGATCCCTCAGCATTATTCTGGGTTAAGGTGGAGTTGACAGAACCAGATCCCTCAGAATCATCCTGGATGAGGGTGGAGTTGACAGAACCGGATCCCTCAGCATTATTCTGGGTTACGGTGGAGTTGACAGAACTGGATCCCTCAGTATTATTCTGGGTTAAGGTGGCGTTGACAGAACCAGATCCCTCAGCATCATCCTGGGTGAGGGTGGAGTTGACAGAACCGGATCCCTCAGCATTATTCTGGGTTAAGGTGGAGTTGACAGAACCAGATCCCTCAGCATTATTCTGGGCTAAGGTGGAGTTGACAGAACCGGCTCCCTCAGCATTATTCTGGGTTAAGGTGGAGTTGACAGAACCGGATCCCTCAGCATTATTCTGGGTTAAGGTGGAGTTGACAGAACCAGATCCCTCAGAATCATCCTGGATGAGGGTGGAGTTGACAGAACCGGATCCCTCAGCATTATTCTGGGTTAAGGTGGAGTTGACAGAACTGGATCCCTCAGTATTATTCTGGGTTAAGGTGGCGTTGACAGAACCAGATCCCTCAGCATCATCCTGGGTGAGGGTGGAGTTGACAGAACCGGATCCCTCAGCATTATTCTGGGTTAAGGTGGAGTTGACAGAACCAGATCCCTCAGCATTATTCTGGGTTAAGGTGGCGTTGACAGAACCAGATCCCTCAGCTAACACCAAAAGTAACAAGAACCATGCAAATGGGTTATTAAACTCATACTCTTTAACACAACAACAGAACATTAGATTAAGAAACACAAAGAGGTCTACAAACTTTTTCCAGCATTACTCCAGGAAGGATCCAAGGATACCGCTTCAATTGGGGAGCTGAAAACTGGAAAACACAGATATTAAACAAAAACAAATAATACAATTTACGTTAAGCAAACAAAAAAATAACTCACCATGACACACCAACTGGTGATAAAGAACCATTAAAACGGTAACTTTAATCAAGCCCATTGTATAACACAACCCAAGCCACTAAGAAAGCAAATGCCAGCAAAATGTCCAAACCAACCAAGTCTTTTAAAGCCAAACAGAACACCATTTGTACCACCTGGAGGACTCGTTAACTCATTATTGGAGCAAATCAGCTAATTAATGAGATCAATAATTAATCAATCACTCAGCATTGAAGCTGATGTTATATCCCATAGAACTGAAGTTTCAATGTTCATCTCTTGTGATTCATTGAGCTCTACTGAATGAAAACCCAACACACACACAGACACACACACAGACACACACACACACACACACACACACACACACACACACACACACACACACACACACACACACACAGAGTATTATTCCACATCAACTGGTAAAAAAGCACCAAATAAATGAATTATATCAGTTTTTCGTCCAGACAGATCCAGCATTTTGGGAGCCTGAAACCACTATTTTTAAAAACCCAGAATGGATAAATCTGAAAATTACACCGTTGTGTTTTCATGTGTACAGCCAATCCATACAAACACAAACAACTCTATGATATTTAAATATTAAAAAAAAAAAAAACATTTAAAACAACCCAAACTCACCTATATACATATAGAATGCTGCTTTTGCTGCATAGTGCACAATTTTGTAAATGAAATTAAATAAATAAATCAACTCCATAGTGGATTCCAAGTGATCAAGGACTCATGATGTTCCAGTTCAGTCCATTGCAAATGTTCCATCAGAAGTGGGTCTGGGTCTGCTTAGTACAGTAGAGTTTCATTCATCCTTGAAAATGTATATTAAATGTGAAATATCATCTATAAACACTATGTCTGCGGACTGCTTATCTGGCGGCGCTCAATAATTGGGAAGAGGCCTGTCTTTATGTGTTTGGCTCCCGTTCACTTCTGGAAGGCTCTAGGACCACCACACTTGCACTCCTGTCTACGTCTCAGTGCCCCCTATCAGAATCCAGAGTTTCGAGAAGATCTGAAATACATGTTTTTCAGACACAAAAAATATATAAGGGGTATGGGTTTTTTGGGGTGACAATTTTGAGTTTTTCTGATCTTCTTAAATCTCTGGATTCCCATAGGTGGCACGGAAGCGTACACTGGAGCGCAAGTCTGGTGGCCCTACAGCCCTCAGGAGCGGAAACACAAAGGCATCCCATTTCCAATTTATGCAGTGGCACCCAAATAAGGGGCCCATGGACACTGCTTTTTCTATGCAAATTAAGAACTCATATTACTCAAAAGTTAGATGAATGTGTGCGGTTGAGTTTGCCTAGTACAGCAGAGGTGTTTTAATCCATGAAAATGTATATTAAATGTGAAATATCATCTTTAAACAATGTGTCCGCGGACCGGTTATCTGGCGGCGCTCAATAATTGGGAAGAGGCATGTCTTTATGTTTTTGGCTCCTGTTCAGCTCTGGAAGGCTCTAGGGCCACCACACGTGCACTACTGTCTACGCCTCAGTGCCCCCTATCAGAATCTAGAGTTTCAAGAAGATCTGAGATACATGTTTTTCCAACCCAAAAAATTTATAAGGGGTACCCCTTTGGGTTTTTTGGGGTGACAATTCTGTGTTTCTCTGATCTTCTCGAATCTCTGGATTCCCATAGGGGGCCTCTCTCATCACACTAGGTGAAGTAAACTAGGTACTGCACACTATATAAAGTACACTAGGTAGTACACCCTAGGTGAAGCAAACTAGGTAGTGCACACTAGTTGAAGTACACTAGGTAGTGCACACTTGGTGAAGTACACTAGATAGTGCACACTAGATGAAGTAAACTAGGTAGTGCACACTAGATGAAGTAAACTAGGTAGTGCACACAAGGTGAAGTGCACTAGGTAGTGCACACTATGTGAAGTACACTAGGTAATGAACACTAGGTGAAGTACACTAGGTAGTGGACATTAGGTGAAGTACACTAGGTAGTTATGTTTATTTACAGGTAGTGCACACTAGGTGAAGTACACTAGGTAGTTAAGGTTAGTTATCCTCTATAATCCCGCCTCTTGAGTGATACCCAGAAATTTTGAATATTGTGATCTAATATGTTTTCTGACCTGTAAGGTTGCCAGAATAATAATCATACACGGTGTGTTAATAGGCCAGAGGAGAACTGGCACCCCGACTGAGTCTGGTTTCTCTTAAGGTTTATTTTTCTCTATCATGCCCTGATGGAGTTTTGGTTACGCAGTAACAGCTGCGTGGCCTGAGCGCGGGGATCTGGTGGTGGAACTCGTTGGGCGGCGCGGTTCCACAATTTGCCTCCGTGAGATGCTTTAACAACACTTCCATGACTGAGGAGGAGCAGCTGCCTGGAAAGACACCAAGGGAAGGGGAAAAAAGTTTTAAAAAATGACAGACACGGCCAAAATTAATCTGGGCGGGTTTGCTTGTCGGTGTTTCCTCCCAAATCTGCCCGCATTCTCCACCAGTATTACGGGGTGAGGAATCACGCATCAGAAGCGCATTGCAATAGTCAAGTCTAGAAATGAGCAGGGCTTGGACAAGAAGCTGTGTTGCATGCTATGTAAGGAACAGTCTGATCTTCCTGATGTTGTGCAACACAAACCTGCATGACCGAGCTGTCTTTGAGATGTGGTTTTTGAAGGACAGCTGGTAAAATCGTGTTGTATGGTCAGATTAGCAGGGAAGACGAGCAGCTCAGTCTTTGCTAAATTGAGCTGCAGGTGATGTTTTTTCATCCATGCCGAGATGTCCGCCAGACAGCTTGAGATTCGTGCAGCTACTGTCGGATCATCTGGTTCCAAGGAGAGGTAGAGCTTGTGTGTCATCAGCATAACAATGATATGAGAGGCTGTGTGCCTGAATAATGGGTCCCAGTGATGTAGTGTAAATGGAGAAGAGGAGAGGTCCAAGCAGTGAGCCCTGAGGAACCCCCGTGGTCAGTTGATGTGTTTTTTGGATACCTCTCCTCTCCAGACAACCTTAAAAAAAGCTACCTGTGAGATAGGACTCAAACCAGTGGAGTGGAGTCCCTGTGATGCCCAGTGATGAGAGGGTGGATAGGAGAATCTGATGATTCACAGTGTCAAAGGCAGCAAACAGATCAAGGAGGATGAGGACTGATGATTTGGATGCAGCTTTAGCCAGCCGCAGGGCTTCAGTAACTGACAATAATGCCGTCTCAGCTGAGTGGCCCTTTTTGAAACCTGACTGGTTTATGTCCAGTTGATTAGACTGTGAGAGGAAAGATGAGACCTGGAGACTTTAAAACAACTCTTTCTAGTGTTTTCGCTATGAATGGTAGGAGAGAAACAGGTCTGTAGGTCAAGTGACATCAATGGAATGGCTGTTGAATGTGTCTCCAGTTTCAAGTTCCTTGAATTTGGCCTAAACAGAATGAGAACATGGATCCATCATGCCTTGTTACCACTGTGCAGGCTGGTGGTGGTGGTGTAATGGTGTGTAGGATGTTTTCTTGGCACACTTCAGGCCCCTTACTGCCAATTGGGCATCGTTTAAATGCCACGGTCTACCTGAGCATTGTTTCTGACCATGTCCATCCCTTTATGACCACCATGTACCCATCCTCTGGTGGCTACTTCCAGCAGGATAATGCACCATGTCACAAAGCTCCAATCATTTCAAATTGGTTTCTTGAACATGACAATGAGTTGACTGAACTAAAATGGCCGCCACAGTCACCAGATCTCAACCCAATAGAGCATCTTTTGGATGTGGTGGAACGGGAGCTTCATGCCCTGGATATGCATCCCACAAATCTCCATCAACTGCAAGATGCTCTCCTATCAATATGGGCCAACATTTCTAAAGAATGCTTTCAGCAGCTTGTTGATCAATGCCACGTAGAATTAAGGCAGTTCTGAAGGTGAAAGGGGTCAAACACAGTATTAGTGTGTGTTCTTAATACTCCTTCAGGTGAGTGTATTTAGCCTACCTGGTTATGGTCTGGTCTCCTATTGTTGCAGGCTTTGAAGCATGTCAAAATCTAATCAAAACAAAAAACAAAACAAAAAGAGAAAAACACTTTTCTGCTAATTTTTTCTTTTTAAAAACCCCTCTCAAACAAAAACTATTTAAAGGCGCTCGGTTCAGTGTTGCCGAGTCTGGAACTGGCCTATTTTTACACTGTTGATGTGGATTGCTACTTGGTAGCCTATAGTCCACAGGTTTAAGTAAGCAATATTACAAATATAACAATGCCATTCTGTACAATACTGTTTTTTTTCCAATAGTGTCAGGAAAAACCACAGCAGCACTGTAGAAGCTGATTATACGCTATCGAAATTGACAAATTCTCCGACAGCTAAAAGATATGGTTTTTACAATCACAAACAACTGCTTAGAATAGATCTACGCTCCAAAACTTTGAAGCAGAAACATTGTGTAAGTTAAGAGAAAGCAGAGAAAAACTCACTCGCACCTGCAGTACTCTCAGCAAACTCAGAGAAAGAGGTTACAACGCATTGCAGATTTTAGTACACAAATAAACAAGACCTGAAACATTTTCTTCTGAAGTCAAAAACCTTTAAATAGAACGTCATGAATGTGTTGTGTCATCTAGCAACAACCTACACATCCCAGGATAAATGCTTCAGATAAAATCAAAAGGGCTACAGTCGCAAACTATTATTTGAACAGAAAAGCAAACACTGCATAGGCATGGAATACTGTATAAATAACCAATTAAAATTCTGAATGGATATGTCACCTTAAAAAAAAAAAAAGTGTGGAAAGGTCACTCCCTTAATCACTAAAAAGTTAACCTCAATTCAACACAACCTTACAATATTCCACTGTGGCCAATGAAGCCGTCTGCACAATGAATCTCATCTAGCCTACATTTTGTTATAAATTAGTTTAGATCAAGATTTGAGAGTGGATTCAACTTAAATGTATTTGCTTGGCTAGTCAGTAAAACAAAAATATCCCAAATGATAAATTTGCAGTATTGAGCAATGCAGCCATTGGAAATAAACATTATGCTCTCAAAACAGTTGATATACCATTCTAGAAAATATGATTCTAGACGTGCCGTTGTCACACTGAAACCCTTTAAATACTTGAAGTAATGAACACCTGTATCATATGAGAAGTCACTTGGTTTGATGTAAGATTAGAAACCTAAAGAAATGGATGAAAACAAATCTTTAGCGCCACAAAACGCATGTAACAAATGTTGGACAAACCAGTCCTTCTTTCTGCTTTAGATATTGCTAGCAATGTCCTGTCATAGTCTAAGAAATTAAAGTAAGAAGCAGTGTTGACAGAACTTTAGTGCAAGAATTGTTGGGCAAGACCCAACCTCAAGACAGGGCACCCGTTACCCACATGCTAATAGCATTACAAACTAACCCAAGAGTCTGTAAAGAGCTTATTCTACAAGCAAAGTAGGGTTAACAAACCAACACATTCAGAAATATAAAATTTATTTTGTTACACAAAATCTTGGATCATGCAAACAGTTAAGAAACAGCCAAAATATAACCATCAGCCAGACCCCTCATTATCCAGGATGAAGAACCGGATCCCCCCCGAGCCGGCTGACAGAATCAGATCCCCTCAGCATTATTCTGGGTTAAGGTGGAGTTGACAGAACCAGATCCCTCAGCATTATTCTGGGTTAAGGTGGAGTTGACAGAACCGGCTCCCTCAGCATTATTCTGGGTTAAGGTGGAGTTGACAGAACCGGATCCCTCAGCATCATCCTGGGTGAGGGTGGAGTTGACAGAACCGGACCCCTCAGCATTATTCTGGGTTAAGGTGGAGTTGACAGAACCAGATCCCTCAGCATTATTCTTGGTTAAGGTGGAGTTGACAGAACCGGATCCCTCAGCATTATTCTGGGTTAAGGTGGAGTTGACAGAACCAGATCCCTCAGAATCATCCTGGATGAGGGTGGAGTTGACAGAACCGGATCCCTCAGCATTATTCTGGGTTAAGGTGGAGTTGACAGAACTGGATCCCTCAGTATTATTCTGGGTTAAGGTGGCGTTGACAGAACCAGATCCCTCAGCATCATCCTGGGTGAGGGTGGAGTTGACAGAACCGGCTCCCTCAGCATTATTCTGGGTTAAGGTGGAGTTGACAGAACCGGATCCCTCAGCATTATTCTGGGTTAAGGTGGAGTTGACAGAACCAGATCCCTCAGCATCATCCTGGGTGAGGGTGGAGTTGACAGAACCGGATCCCTCAGCATTATTCTGGGTTAAGGTGGAGTTGACAGAACCAGATCCCTCAGCATTATTCTTGGTTAAGGTGGAGTTGACAGAACCGGATCCCTCAGCATTATTCTGGGTTAAGGTGGAGTTGACAGAACCAGATCCCTCAGAATCATCCTGGATGAGGGAGGAGTTGACAGAACCGGATCCCTCAGCATTATTCTGGGTTAAGGTGGCGTTGACAGAACCAGATCCCTCAGCATCATCCTGGGTGAGGGTGGAGTTGACAGAACCGGATCCCTCAGCATTATTCTGGGTTAAGGTGGAGTTGACAGAACCAGATCCCTCAGCATTATTCTTGGTTAAGGTGGCGTTGACAGAACCGGATCCCTCGGTATTATTCTGGGTTAAGGTGGCGTTGACAGAACCAGATCCCTCAGCATCATCCTGGGTGAGGGTGGAGTTGACAGAACCGGATCCCTCAGCATTATTCTGGGTTAAGGTGGAGTTGACAGAACCAGATCCCTCAGAATCATCCTGGATGAGGGTGGAGTTGACAGAACTGGATCCCTCAGTATTATTCTGGGTTAAGGTGGCGTTGACAGAACCAGATCCCTCAGCATCATCCTGGGTGAGGGTGGAGTTGACAGAACCGGATCCCTCAGCATTATTCTGGGTTAAGGTGGAGTTGACAGAACCAGATCCCTCAGCATTATTCTTGGTTAAGGTGGCGTTGACAGAACCGGATCCCTCGGTATTATTCTGGGTTAAGGTGGCGTTGACAGAACCAGATCCCTCAGCATCATCCTGGGTGAGGGTGGAGTTGACAGAATCGGATCCCTCAGCATTATTCTGGGTTAAGGGCGAGTTGACAGAACCGGATCCCTCAGTATTATTCTGGGTTAAGGTGGAGCTGACAGAACCAGATCCCTCAGCATTATTCTGGGTTAAGGTGGCGTTGACAGAACCAGATCCCTCAGCTAACACCAAAAGTAACAAGAACCATGCAAATGGGTTATTAAACTCATACTCTTTAACACAACAACAGAACATTAGATTAAGAAACACAAAGAGGTCTACAAACTTTTTCCAGCATTACTCCAGGAAGGATCCAAGGATACCGCTTCAATTGGGGAGCTGAAAACTGGAAAACACAGATATTAAACAAAAACAAATAATACAATTTACGTTAAGCAAACAAAAAAATAACTCACCATGACACACCAACTGGTGATAAAGAACCATTAAAACGGTAACTTTAATCAAGCCCATTGTATAACACAACCCAAGCCACTAAGAAAGCAAATGCCAGCAAAATGTCCAAACCAACCAAGTCTTTTAAAGCCAAACAGAACACCATTTGTACCACCTGGAGGACTCGTTAACTCATTGTTGGAGCAAATTAGCTAATTAATGAGATCAATAATTAATCAATCACTCAGCATTGAAGCTGATGTTATATCCCATAGAACTGAAGTTTCAATGTTCATCTCTTGTGATTCATTGAGCTCTACTGAATGAAAACCCAACACACACACACACACACACACACACACACACACACACACACACACACACACACACACACAGAGTATTATTCCACATCAACTGGTAAAAAAGCACCAAATAAATGAATTATATCAGTTTTTCGTCCAGACAGATCCAGCATTTTGGGAGCCTGAAACCACTATTTTTAAAAACCCAGAATGGATAAATCTGAAAATTACACCGTTGTGTTTTCATGTGTACAGCCAATCCATACAAACACAAACAACTCTATGATATTTAAATATTTAAAAAAAAACAAACATTTAAAACAACCCAAACTCACCTATATACATATAGAATGCTGCTTTTGCTGCATAGTGCACAATTTTGTAAATGAAATTAAATAAATAAATCAACTCCATAGTGGATTCCAAGTGATCAAGGACTCATGATGTTCCAGTTCAGTCCATTGCAAATGTTCCATCAGAAGTGGGTCTGGGTCTGCTTAGTACAGTAGAGTTTCATTCATCCTTGAAAATGTATATTAAATGTGAAATATCATCTATAAACACTATGTCAGCGGACTGCTTATCTGGCGGCGCTCAATAATTGGGAAGAGGCCTGTCTTTATGTGTTTGGCTCCCGTTCACTTCTGGAAGGCTCTAGGACCACCACACTTGCACTCCTGTCTACGTCTCAGAGCCCCCTATCAGAATCCAGAGTTTCGAGAAGATCTGAAATACATGTTTTTCAGACACAAAAAATATATAAGGGGTATGGGTTTTTTGGGGTGACAATTTTGAGTTTTTCTGATCTTCTTAAATCTCTGGATTCCCATAGGTGGCACGGAAGCGTACACTGGAGCGCAAGTCTGGTGGCCCTACAGCCCTCAGGAGCGGAAACACAAAGGCATCCCATTTCCAATTTATGCAGTGGCACCCAAATAAGGGGCCCATGGACACTGCTTTTTCTATGCAAATTAAGAACTCATATTACTCAAAAGTTAGATGAATGTGTGCGGTTGAGTTTGCCTAGTACAGCAGAGGTGTTTTAATCCATGAAAATGTATATTAAATGTGAAATATCATCTTTAAACAATGTGTCCGTGGACCGGTTATCTGGCGGCGCTCAATAATTGGGAAGAGGCATGTCTTTATGTTTTTGGCTCCTGTTCAGCTCTGGAAGGCTCTAGGGCCACCACACGTGCACTACTGTCTACGCCTCAGTGCCCCCTATCAGAATCTAGAGTTTCAAGAAGATCTGAGATACATGTTTTTCCAACCCAAAAAATTTATAAGGGGTACCCCTTTGGGTTTTTTGGGGTGACAATTCTGTGTTTCTCTGATCTTCTCGAATCTCTGGATTCCCATAGGGGGCCTCTCTCATCACACTAGGTGAAGTAAACTAGGTACTGCACACTATATAAAGTACACTAGGTAGTACACCCTAGGTGAAGCAAACTAGGTAGTGCACACTAGTTGAAGTACACTAGGTAGTGCACACTTGGTGAAGTACACTAGATAGTGCACACTAGATGAAGTAAACTAGGTAGTGCACACTAGATGAAGTAAACTAGGTAGTGCACACAAGGTGAAGTGCACTAGGTAGTGCACACTATGTGAAGTACACTAGGTAATGAACACTAGGTGAAGTACACTAGGTAGTGGACATTAGGTGAAGTACACTAGGTAGTTATGTTTATTTACAGGTAGTGCACACTAGGTGAAGTACACTAGGTAGTTAAGGTTAGTTATCCTCTATAATCCCGCCTCTTGAGTGATACCCAGAAATTTTGAATATTGTGATCTAATATGTTTTCTGACCTGTAAGGTTGCCAGAATAATAATCATACACGGTGTGTTAATAGGCCAGAGGAGAACTGGCACCCCGACTGAGTCTGGTTTCTCTTAAGGTTTATTTTTCTCTATCATGCCCTGATGGAGTTTTGGTTACGCAGTAACAGCTGCGTGGCCTGAGCGCGGGGATCTGGTGGTGGAACTCGTTGGGCGGCGCGGTTCCACAATTTGCCTCCGTGAGATGCTTTAACAACACTTCCATGACTGAGGAGGAGCAGCTGCCTGGAAAGACACCAAGGGAAGGGGAAAAAAGTTTTAAAAAATGACAGACACAGCCAAAATTAATCTGGGCGGGTTTGCTTGTCGGTGTTTCCTCCCAAATCTGCCCGCATTCTCCACCAGTATTACGGGGTGAGGAATCACGCATCAGAAGCGCATTGCAATAGTCAAGTCTAGAAATGAGCAGGGCTTGGACAAGAAGCTGTGTTGCATGCTATGTAAGGAACAGTCTGATCTTCCTGATGTTGTGCAACACAAACCTGCATGACCGAGCTGTCTTTGAGATGTGGTTTTTGAAGGACAGCTGGTAAAATCGTGTTGTATGGTCAGATTAGCAGGGAAGACGAGCAGCTCAGTCTTTGCTAAATTGAGCTGCAGGTGATGTTTTTTCATCCATGCCGAGATGTCCGCCAGACAGCTTGAGATTCGTGCAGCTACTGTCGGATCATCTGGTTCCAAGGAGAGGTAGAGCTTGTGTGTCATCAGCATAACAATGATATGAGAGGCTGTGTGCCTGAATAATGGGTCCCAGTGATGTAGTGTAAATGGAGAAGAGGAGAGGTCCAAGCAGTGAGCCCTGAGGAACCCCCGTGGTCAGTTGATGTGTTTTTTGGATACCTCTCCTCTCCAGACAACCTTAAAAAAAGCTACCTGTGAGATAGGACTCAAACCAGTGGAGTGGAGTCCCTGTGATGCCCAGTGATGAGAGGGTGGATAGGAGAATCTGATGATTCACAGTGTCAAAGGCAGCAGACAGATCAAGGAGGATGAGGACTGATGATTTGGATGCAGCTTTAGCCAGCCGCAGGGCTTCAGTAACTGACAATAATGCCGTCTCAGCTGAGTGGCCCTTTTTGAAACCTGACTGGTTTATGTCCAGTTGATTAGACTGTGAGAGGAAAGATGAGACCTGGAGACTTTAAAACAACTCTTTCTAGTGTTTTCGCTATGAATGGTAGGAGAGAAACAGGTCTGTAGGTCAAGTGACATCAATGGAATGGCTGTTGAATGTGTCTCCAGTTTCAAGTTCCTTGAATTTGGCCTAAACAGAATGAGAACATGGATCCATCATGCCTTGTTACCACTGTGCAGGCTGGTGGTGGTGGTGTAATGGTGTGTAGGATGTTTTCTTGGCACACTTCAGGCCCCTTACTGCCAATTGGGCATCGTTTAAATGCCACGGTCTACCTGAGCATTGTTTCTGACCATGTCCATCCCTTTATGACCACCATGTACCCATCCTCTGGTGGCTACTTCCAGCAGGATAATGCACCATGTCACAAAGCTCCAATCATTTCAAATTGGTTTCTTGAACATGACAATGAGTTGACTGAACTAAAATGGCCGCCACAGTCACCAGATCTCAACCCAATAGAGCATCTTTTGGATGTGGTGGAACGGGAGCTTCGTGCCCTGGATATGCATCCCACAAATCTCCATCAACTGCAAGATGCTCTCCTATCAATATGGGCCAACATTTCTAAAGAATGCTTTCAGCAGCTTGTTGATCAATGCCACGTAGAATTAAGGCAGTTCTGAAGGTGAAAGGGGTCAAACACAGTATTAGTGTGTGTTCTTAATACTCCTTCAGGTGAGTGTATTTAGCCTACCTGGTTATGGTCTGGTCTCCTATTGTTGCAGGCTTTGAAGCATGTCAAAATCTAATCAAAACAAAAAACAAAACAAAAAGAGAAAAACACTTTTCTGCTAATTTTTTCTTTTTAAAAACCCCTCTCAAACAAAAACTATTTAAAGGCGCTCGGTTCAGTGTTGCCGAGTCTGGAACTGGCCTATTTTTACACTGTTGATGTGGATTGCTACTTGGTAGCCTATAGTCCACAGGTTTAAGTAAGCAATATTACAAATATAACAATGCCATTCTGTACAATACTGTTTTTTTTCCAATAGTGTCAGGAAAAACCACAGCAGCACTGTAGAAGCTGATTATACGCTATCGAAATTGACAAATTCTCCGACAGCTAAAAGATATGGTTTTTACAATCACAAACAACTGCTTAGAATAGATCTACGCTCCAAAACTTTGAAGCAGAAACATTGTGTAAGTTAAGAGAAAGCAGAGAAAAACTCACTCGCACCTGCAGTACTCTCAGCAAACTCAGAGAAAGAGGTTACAACGCATTGCAGATTTTAGTACACAAATAAACAAGACCCGAAACATTTTCTTCAGAAGTCAAAAACCTTTAAATAGAACGTCATGAATGTGTTGTGTCATCTAGCAACAACCTACACATCCCAGGATAAATGCTTCAGATAAAATCAAAAGGGCTACAGTCGCAAACTATTATTTGAACAGAAAAGCAAACACTGCATAGGCATGGAATACTGTATAAATAACCAATTAAAATTCTGAATGGATATGTCACCTTAAAAAAAAAAAAAGTGTGGAAAGGTCACTCCCTTAATCACTAAAAAGTTAACCTCAATTCAACGCCACCTTACAATATTCCACTGTGGCCAATGAAGCCGTCTGCACAATGAATCTCATCTAGCCTACATTTTGTTATAAATTAGTTTAGATCAAGATTTGAGAGTGGATTCAACTTAAATGTATTTGCTTGGCTAGTCAGTAAAACAAAAATATCCCAAATGATAAATTTGCAGTATTGAGCAATGCAGCCATTGGAAATAAACATTATGCTCTCAAAACAGTTGATATACCATTCTAGAAAATATGATTCTAGACGTGCCGTTGTCACACTGAAACCCTTTAAATACTTGAAGTAATGAACACCTGTATCATATGAGAAGTCACTTGGTTTGATGTAAGATTAGAAACCTAAAGAAATGGATGAAAACAAATCTTTAGCGCCACAAAACGCATGTAACAAATGTTGGACAAACCAGTCCTTCTTTCTGCTTTAGATATTGCTAGCAATGTCCTGTCATAGTCTAAGAAATTAAAGTAAGAAGCAGTGTTGACAGAACTTTAGTGCAAGAATTGTTGGGCAAGACCCAACCTCAAGACAGGGCACCCGTTACCCACATGCTAATAGCATTACAAACTAACCCAAGAGTCTGTAAAGAGCTTATTCTACAAGCAAAGTAGGGTTAACAAACCAACACATTCAGAAATATAAAATTTATTTTGTTACACAAAATCTTGGATCATGCAAACAGTTAAGAAACAGCCAAAATATAACCATCAGCCAGACCCCTCATCATCCAGGATGAAGAACCGGATCCCCCCCGAGCCGGCTGACAGAATCAGATCCCCTCAGCATTATTCTGGGTTAAGGTGGAGTTGACAGAACCGGCTCCCTCAGCATTATTCTGGGTTAAGGTGGAGTTGACAGAACCGGATCCCTCAGCATTATTCTGGGTTAAGGTGGAGTTGACAGAACCAGATCCCTCAGCATCATCCTGGGTGAGGGTGGAGTTGACAGAACCGGATCCCTCAGCATTATTCTGGGTTAAGGTGGAGTTGACAGAACCAGATCCCTCAGCATTATTCTTGGTTAAGGTGGAGTTGACAGAACCGGATCCCTCAGCATTATTCTGGGTTAAGGTGGAGTTGACAGAACCAGATCCCTCAGAATCATCCTGGATGAGGGTGGAGTTGACAGAACCGGATCCCTCAGCATTATTCTGGGTTAAGGTGGCGTTGACAGAACCAGATCCCTCAGCATCATCCTGGGTGAGGGTGGAGTTGACAGAACCGGATCCCTCAGCATTATTCTGGGTTAAGGTGGAGTTGACAGAACCAGATCCCTCAGCATTATTCTTGGTTAAGGTGGCGTTGACAGAACCGGATCCCTCGGTATTATTCTGGGTTAAGGTGGCGTTGACAGAACCAGATCCCTCAGCATCATCCTGGGTGAGGGTGGAGTTGACAGAATCGGATCCCTCAGCATTATTCTGGGTTAAGGGCGAGTTGACAGAACCGGATCCCTCAGTATTATTCTGGGTTAAGGTGGAGCTGACAGAACCAGATCCCTCAGCATTATTCTGGGTTAAGGTGGCGTTGACAGAACCAGATCCCTCAGCTAACACCAAAAGTAACAAGAACCATGTAAATGGGTTATTAAACTCATACTCTTTAACACAACAACAGAACATTAGATTAAGAAACACAAAGAGGTCTACAAACTTTTTCCAGCATTACTCCAGGAAGGATCCAAGGATACCGCTTCAATTGGGGAGCTGAAAACTGGAAAACACAGATATTAAACAAAAACAAATAATACAATTTACGTTAAGCAAACAAAAAAATAACTCACCATGACACACCAACTGGTGATAAAGAACCATTAAAACGGTAACTTTAATCAAGCCCATTGTATAACACAACCCAAGCCACTAAGAAAGCAAATGCCAGCAAAATGTCCAAACCAACCAAGTCTTTTAAAGCCAAACAGAACACCATTTTTACCACCTGGAGGACTCGTTAACTCATTATTGGAGCAAATCAGCTAATTAATGAGATCAATAATTAATCAATCACTCAGCATTGAAGCTGATGTTATATCCCATAGAACTGAAGTTTCAATGTTCATCTCTTGTGATTCATTGAGCTCTACTGAATGAAAACCCAACACACACACACACACACACACACACACACACACACACACACACACACACACACACACACACAGAGTATTATTCCACATCAACTGGTAAAAAAGCACCAAATAAATGAATTATATCAGTTTTTCGTCCAGACAGATCCAGCATTTTGGGAGCCTGAAACCACTATTTTTAAAAACCCAGAATGGATAAATCTGAAAATTACACCGTTGTGTTTTCATGTGTACAGCCAATCCATACAAACACAAACAACTCTATGATATTTAAATATTTAAAAAAAAAAAAACATTTAAAACAACCCAAACTCACCTATATACATATAGAATGCTGCTTTTGCTGCATAGTGCACAATTTTGTAAATGAAATTAAATAAATAAATCAACTCCATAGTGGATTCCAAGTGATCAAGGACTCATGATGTTCCAGTTCAGTCCATTGCAAATGTTCCATCAGAAGTGGGTCTGGGTCTGCTTAGTACAGTAGAGTTTCATTCATCCTTGAAAATGTATATTAAATGTGAAATATCATCTATAAACACTATGTCTGCGGACTGCTTATCTGGCGGCGCTCAATAATTGGGAAGAGGCCTGTCTTTATGTGTTTGGCTCCCGTTCACTTCTGGAAGGCTCTAGGACCACCACACTTGCACTCCTGTCTACGTCTCAGTGCCCCCTATCAGAATCCAGAGTTTCGAGAAGATCTGAAATACATGTTTTTCAGACACAAAAAATATATAAGGGGTATGGGTTTTTTGGGGTGACAATTTTGAGTTTTTCTGATCTTCTTAAATCTCTGGATTCCCATAGGTGGCACGGAAGCGTACACTGGAGCGCAAGTCTGGTGGCCCTACAGCCCTCAGGAGCGGAAACACAAAGGCATCCCATTTCCAATTTATGCAGTGGCACCCAAATAAGGGGCCCATGGACACTGCTTTTTCTATGCAAATTAAGAACTCATATTACTCAAAAGTTAGATGAATGTGTGCGGTTGAGTTTGCCTAGTACAGCAGAGGTGTTTTAATCCATGAAAATGTATATTAAATGTGAAATATCATCTTTAAACAATGTGTCCGCGGACCGGTTATCTGGCGGCGCTCAATAATTGGGAAGAGGCATGTCTTTATGTTTTTGGCTCCTGTTCAGCTCTGGAAGGCTCTAGGGCCACCACACGTGCACTACTGTCTACGCCTCAGTGCCCCCTATCAGAATCTAGAGTTTCAAGAAGATCTGAGATACATGTTTTTCCAACCCAAAAAATTTATAAGGGGTACCCCTTTGGGTTTTTTGGGGTGACAATTCTGTGTTTCTCTGATCTTCTCGAATCTCTGGATTCCCATAGGGGGCCTCTCTCATCACACTAGGTGAAGTAAACTAGGTACTGCACACTATATAAAGTACACTAGGTAGTACACCCTAGGTGAAGCAAACTAGGTAGTGCACACTAGTTGAAGTACACTAGGTAGTGCACACTTGGTGAAGTACACTAGATAGTGCACACTAGATGAAGTAAACTAGGTAGTGCACACTAGATGAAGTAAACTAGGTAGTGCACACAAGGTGAAGTGCACTAGGTAGTGCACACTATGTGAAGTACACTAGGTAATGAACACTAGGTGAAGTACACTAGGTAGTGGACATTAGGTGAAGTACACTAGGTAGTTATGTTTATTTACAGGTAGTGCACACTAGGTGAAGTACACTAGGTAGTTAAGGTTAGTTATCCTCTATAATCCCGCCTCTTGAGTGATACCCAGAAATTTTGAATATTGTGATCTAATATGTTTTCTGACCTGTAAGGTTGCCAGAATAATAATCATACACGGTGTGTTAATAGGCCAGAGGAGAACTGGCACCCCGACTGAGTCTGGTTTCTCTTAAGGTTTATTTTTCTCTATCATGCCCTGATGGAGTTTTGGTTACGCAGTAACAGCTGCGTGGCCTGAGCGCGGGGATCTGGTGGTGGAACTCGTTGGGCGGCGCGGTTCCACAATTTGCCTCCGTGAGATGCTTTAACAACACTTCCATGACTGAGGAGGAGCAGCTGCCTGGAAAGACACCAAGGGAAGGGGAAAAAAGTTTTAAAAAATGACAGACACGGCCAAAATTAATCTGGGCGGGTTTGCTTGTCGGTGTTTCCTCCCAAATCTGCCCGCATTCTCCACCAGTATTACGGGGTGAGGAATCACGCATCAGAAGCGCATTGCAATAGTCAAGTCTAGAAATGAGCAGGGCTTGGACAAGAAGCTGTGTTGCATGCTATGTAAGGAACAGTCTGATCTTCCTGATGTTGTGCAACACAAACCTGCATGACCGAGCTGTCTTTGAGATGTGGTTTTTGAAGGACAGCTGGTAAAATCGTGTTGTATGGTCAGATTAGCAGGGAAGACGAGCAGCTCAGTCTTTGCTAAATTGAGCTGCAGGTGATGTTTTTTCATCCATGCCGAGATGTCCGCCAGACAGCTTGAGATTCGTGCAGCTACTGTCGGATCATCTGGTTCCAAGGAGAGGTAGAGCTTGTGTGTCATCAGCATAACAATGATATGAGAGGCTGTGTGCCTGAATAATGGGTCCCAGTGATGTAGTGTAAATGGAGAAGAGGAGAGGTCCAAGCAGTGAGCCCTGAGGAACCCCCGTGGTCAGTTGATGTGTTTTTTGGATACCTCTCCTCTCCAGACAACCTTAAAAAAAGCTACCTGTGAGATAGGACTCAAACCAGTGGAGTGGAGTCCCTGTGATGCCCAGTGATGAGAGGGTGGATAGGAGAATCTGATGATTCACAGTGTCAAAGGCAGCAGACAGATCAAGGAGGATGAGGACTGATGATTTGGATGCAGCTTTAGCCAGCCGCAGGGCTTCAGTAACTGACAATAATGCCGTCTCAGCTGAGTGGCCCTTTTTGAAACCTGACTGGTTTATGTCCAGTTGATTAGACTGTGAGAGGAAAGATGAGACCTGGAGACTTTAAAACAACTCTTTCTAGTGTTTTCGCTATGAATGGTAGGAGAGAAACAGGTCTGTAGGTCAAGTGACATCAATGGAATGGCTGTTGAATGTGTCTCCAGTTTCAAGTTCCTTGAATTTGGCCTAAACAGAATGAGAACATGGATCCATCATGCCTTGTTACCACTGTGCAGGCTGGTGGTGGTGGTGTAATGGTGTGTAGGATGTTTTCTTGGCACACTTCAGGCCCCTTACTGCCAATTGGGCATCGTTTAAATGCCACGGTCTACCTGAGCATTGTTTCTGACCATGTCCATCCCTTTATGACCACCATGTACCCATCCTCTGGTGGCTACTTCCAGCAGGATAATGCACCATGTCACAAAGCTCCAATCATTTCAAATTGGTTTCTTGAACATGACAATGAGTTGACTGAACTAAAATGGCCGCCACAGTCACCAGATCTCAACCCAATAGAGCATCTTTTGGATGTGGTGGAACGGGAGCTTCGTGCCCTGGATATGCATCCCACAAATCTCCATCAACTGCAAGATGCTCTCCTATCAATATGGGCCAACATTTCTAAAGAATGCTTTCAGCAGCTTGTTGATCAATGCCACGTAGAATTAAGGCAGTTCTGAAGGTGAAAGGGGTCAAACACAGTATTAGTGTGTGTTCTTAATAGTCCTTCAGGTGAGTGTATTTAGCCTACCTGGTTATGGTCTGGTCTCCTATTGTTGCAGGCTTTGAAGCATGTCAAAATCTAATCAAAACAAAAAACAAAACAAAAAGAGAAAAACACTTTTCTGCTAATTTTTTTTTTTTAAAAACCCCTCTCAAACAAAAACTATTTAAAGGCGCTCGGTTCAGTGTTGCCGAGTCTGGAACTGGCCTATTTTTACACTGTTGATGTGGATTGCTACTTGGTAGCCTATAGTCCACAGGTTTAAGTAAGCAATATTACAAATATAACAATGCCATTCTGTACAATACTGTTTTTTTTCCAATAGTGTCAGGAAAAACCACAGCAGCACTGTAGAAGCTGATTATACGCTATCGAAATTGACAAATTCTCCGACAGCTAAAAGATATGGTTTTTACAATCACAAACAACTGCTTAGAATAGATCTACGCTCCAAAACTTTGAAGCAGAAACATTGTGTAAGTTAAGAGAAAGCAGAGAAAAACTCACTCGCACCTGCAGTACTCTCAGCAAACTCAGAGAAAGAGGTTACAACGCATTGCAGATTTTAGTACACAAATAAACAAGACCCGAAACATTTTCTTCAGAAGTCAAAAACCTTTAAATAGAACGTCATGAATGTGTTGTGTCATCTAGCAACAACCTACACATCCCAGGATAAATGCTTCAGATAAAATCAAAAGGGCTACAGTCGCAAACTATTATTTGAACAGAAAAGCAAACACTGCATAGGCATGGAATACTGTATAAATAACCAATTAAAATTCTGAATGGATATGTCACCTTAAAAAAAAAAAAAGTGTGGAAAGGTCACTCCCTTAATCACTAAAAAGTTAACCTCAATTCAACACCACCTTACAATATTCCACTGTGGCCAATGAAGCCGTCTGCACAATGAATCTCATCTAGCCTACATTTTGTTATAAATTAGTTTAGATCAAGATTTGAGAGTGGATTCAACTTAAATGTATTTGCTTGGCTAGTCAGTAAAACAAAAATATCCCAAATGATAAATTTGCAGTATTGAGCAATGCAGCCATTGGAAATAAACATTATGCTCTCAAAACAGTTGATATACCATTCTAGAAAATATGATTCTAGACGTGCCGTTGTCACACTGAAACCCTTTAAATACTTGAAGTAATGAACACCTGTATCATATGAGAAGTCACTTGGTTTGATGTAAGATTAGAAACCTAAAGAAATGGATGAAAACAAATCTTTAGCGCCACAAAACGCATGTAACAAATGTTGGACAAACCAGTCCTTCTTTCTGCTTTAGATATTGCTAGCAATGTCCTGTCATAGTCTAAGAAATTAAAGTAAGAAGCAGTGTTGACAGAACTTTAGTGCAAGAATTGTTGGGCAAGACCCAACCTCAAGACAGGGCGCCCGTTACCCACATGCTAATAGCATTACAAACTAACCCAAGAGTCTGTAAAGAGCTTATTCTACAAGCAAAGTAGGGTTAACAAACCAACACATTCAGAAATATAAAATTTATTTTGTTACACAAAATCTTGGATCATGCAAACAGTTAAGAAACAGCCAAAATATAACCATCAGCCAGACCCCTCATCATCCAGGATGAAGAACCGGATCCCCCCCGAGCCGGCTGACAGAATCAGATCCCCTCAGCATTATTCTGGGTTAAGGTGGAGTTGACAGAACCGGCTCCCTCAGCATTATTCTGGGTTAAGGTGGAGTTGACAGAACCGGATCCCTCAGCATTATTCTGGGTTAAGGTGGAGTTGACAGAACCAGATCCCTCAGCATCATCCTGGGTGAGGGTGGAGTTGACAGAACCGGATCCCTCAGCATTATTCTGGGTTAAGGTGGAGTTGACAGAACCAGATCCCTCAGCATTATTCTTGGTTAAGGTGGAGTTGACAGAACCGGATCCCTCAGCATTATTCTGGGTTAAGGTGGAGTTGACAGAACCAGATCCCTCAGAATCATCCTGGATGAGGGTGGAGTTGACAGAACCGGATCCCTCAGCATTATTCTGGGTTAAGGTGGCGTTGACAGAACCAGATCCCTCAGCATCATCCTGGGTGAGGGTGGAGTTGACAGAACCGGATCCCTCAGCATTATTCTGGGTTAAGGTGGAGTTGACAGAACCAGATCCCTCAGCATTATTCTTGGTTAAGGTGGCGTTGACAGAACCGGATCCCTCGGTATTATTCTGGGTTAAGGTGGCGTTGACAGAACCAGATCCCTCAGCATCATCCTGGGTGAGGGTGGAGTTGACAGAATCGGATCCCTCAGCATTATTCTGGGTTAAGGGCGAGTTGACAGAACCGGATCCCTCAGTATTATTCTGGGTTAAGGTGGAGCTGACAGAACCAGATCCCTCAGCATTATTCTGGGTTAAGGTGGCGTTGACAGAACCAGATCCCTCAGCTAACACCAAAAGTAACAAGAACCATGCAAATGGGTTATTAAACTCATACTCTTTAACACAACAACAGAACATTAGATTAAGAAACACAAAGAGGTCTACAAACTTTTTCCAGCATTACTCCAGGAAGGATCCAAGGATACCGCTTCAATTGGGGAGCTGAAAACTGGAAAACACAGATATTAAACAAAAACAAATAATACAATTTACGTTAAGCAAACAAAAAAATAACTCACCATGCCACACCAACTGGTGATAAAGAACCATTAAAACGGTAACTTTAATCAAGCCCATTGTATAACACAACCCAAGCCACTAAGAAAGCAAATGCCAGCAAAATGTCCAAACCAACCAAGTCTTTTAAAGCCAAACAGAACACCATTTGTACCACCTGGAGGACTCGTTAACTCATTATTGGAGCAAATCAGCTAATTAATGAGATCAATAATTAATCAATCACTCAGCATTGAAGCTGATGTTATATCCCATAGAACTGAAGTTTCAATGTTCATCTCTTGTGATTCATTGAGCTCTACTGAATGAAAACCCAACACACACACAGACACACACACACACACACACACACACACACACACACACACACACACACACACACACACACACACACACACACACACACACACACACACACACACACAGAGTATTATTCCACATCAACTGGTAAAAAAGCACCAAATAAATGAATTATATCAGTTTTTCGTCCAGACAGATCCAGCATTTTGGGAGCCTGAAACCACTATTTTTAAAAACCCAGAATGGATAAATCTGAAAATTACACCGTTGTGTTTTCATGTGTACAGCCAATCCATACAAACACAAACAACTCTATGATATTTAAATATTAAAAAAAAAAAAAAACATTTAAAACAACCCAAACTCACCTATATACATATAGAATGCTGCTTTTGCTGCATAGTGCACAATTTTGTAAATGAAATTAAATAAATAAATCAACTCCATAGTGGATTCCAAGTGATCAAGGACTCATGATGTTCCAGTTCAGTCCATTGCAAATGTTCCATCAGAAGTGGGTCTGGGTCTGCTTAGTACAGTAGAGTTTCATTCATCCTTGAAAATGTATATTAAATGTGAAATATCATCTATAAACACTATGTCTGCGGACTGCTTATCTGGCGGCGCTCAATAATTGGGAAGAGGCCTGTCTTTATGTGTTTGGCTCCCGTTCACTTCTGGAAGGCTCTAGGACCACCACACTTGCACTCCTGTCTACGTCTCAGTGCCCCCTATCAGAATCCAGAGTTTCGAGAAGATCTGAAATACATGTTTTTCAGACACAAAAAATATATAAGGGGTATGGGTTTTTTGGGGTGACAATTTTGAGTTTTTCTGATCTTCTTAAATCTCTGGATTCCCATAGGTGGCACGGAAGCGTACACTGGAGCGCAAGTCTGGTGGCCCTACAGCCCTCAGGAGCGGAAACACAAAGGCATCCCATTTCCAATTTATGCAGTGGCACCCAAATAAGGGGCCCATGGACACTGCTTTTTCTATGCAAATTAAGAACTCATATTACTCAAAAGTTAGATGAATGTGTGCGGTTGAGTTTGCCTAGTACAGCAGAGGTGTTTTAATCCATGAAAATGTATATTAAATGTGAAATATCATCTTTAAACAATGTGTCCGCGGACCGGTTATCTGGCGGCGCTCAATAATTGGGAAGAGGCATGTCTTTATGTTTTTGGCTCCTGTTCAGCTCTGGAAGGCTCTAGGGCCACCACACGTGCACTACTGTCTACGCCTCAGTGCCCCCTATCAGAATCTAGAGTTTCAAGAAGATCTGAGATACATGTTTTTCCAACCCAAAAAATGTATAAGGGGTACCCCTTTGGGTTTTTTGGGGTGACAATTCTGTGTTTCTCTGATCTTCTCGAATCTCTGGATTCCCATAGGGGGCCTCTCTCATCACACTAGGTGAAGTAAACTAGGTACTGCACACTATATAAAGTACACTAGGTAGTACACCCTAGGTGAAGCAAACTAGGTAGTGCACACTAGTTGAAGTACACTAGGTAGTGCACACTTGGTGA
This sequence comes from Pseudorasbora parva, assembly GCF_024679245.1. Classification (NCBI taxonomy): domain Eukaryota; kingdom Metazoa; phylum Chordata; class Actinopteri; order Cypriniformes; family Gobionidae; genus Pseudorasbora; species Pseudorasbora parva. The sequence continues at coordinate 650,058 of NC_090177.1, read as the reverse complement.
AGTACACTAGATAGTGCACACTAGATGAAGTAAACTAGGTAGTGCACACTAGATGAAGTAAACTAGGTAGTGCACACAAGGTGAAGTGCACTAGGTAGTGCACACTATGTGAAGTACACTAGGTAATGAACACTAGGTGAAGTACACTAGGTAGTGGACATTAGGTGAAGTACACTAGGTAGTTATGTTTATTTACAGGTAGTGCACACTAGGTGAAGTACACTAGGTAGTTAAGGTTAGTTATCCTCTATAATCCCGCCTCTTGAGTGATACCCAGAAATTTTGAATATTGTGATCTAATATGTTTTCTGACCTGTAAGGTTGCCAGAATAATAATCATACACGGTGTGTTAATAGGCCAGAGGAGAACTGGCACCCCGACTGAGTCTGGTTTCTCTTAAGGTTTATTTTTCTCTATCATGCCCTGATGGAGTTTTGGTTACGCAGTAACAGCTGCGTGGCCTGAGCGCGGGGATCTGGTGGTGGAACTCGTTGGGCGGCGCGGTTCCACAATTTGCCTCCGTGAGATGCTTTAACAACACTTCCATGACTGAGGAGGAGCAGCTGCCTGGAAAGACACCAAGGGAAGGGGAAAAAAGTTTTAAAAAATGACAGACACGGCCAAAATTAATTTGGGCGGGTTTGCTTGTCGGTGTTTCCTCCCAAATCTGCCCGCATTCTCCACCAGTATTACGGGGTGAGGAATCACGCATCAGAAGCGCATTGCAATAGTCAAGTCTAGAAATGAGCAGGGCTTGGACAAGAAGCTGTGTTGCATGCTATGTAAGGAACAGTCTGATCTTCCTGATGTTGTGCAACACAAACCTGCATGACCGAGCTGTCTTTGAGATGTGGTTTTTGAAGGACAGCTGGTAAAATCGTGTTGTATGGTCAGATTAGCAGGGAAGACGAGCAGCTCAGTCTTTGCTAAATTGAGCTGCAGGTGATGTTTTTTCATCCATGCCGAGATGTCCGCCAGACAGCTTGAGATTCGTGCAGCTACTGTCGGATCATCTGGTTCCAAGGAGAGGTAGAGCTTGTGTGTCATCAGCATAACAATGATATGAGAGGCTGTGTGCCTGAATAATGGGTCCCAGTGATGTAGTGTAAATGGAGAAGAGGAGAGGTCCAAGCAGTGAGCCCTGAGGAACCCCCGTGGTCAGTTGATGTGTTTTTTGGATACCTCTCCTCTCCAGACAACCTTAAAAAAAGCTACCTGTGAGATAGGACTCAAACCAGTGGAGTGGAGTCCCTGTGATGCCCAGTGATGAGAGGGTGGATAGGAGAATCTGATGATTCACAGTGTCAAAGGCAGCAGACAGATCAAGGAGGATGAGGACTGATGATTTGGATGCAGCTTTAGCCAGCCGCAGGGCTTCAGTAACTGACAATAATGCCGTCTCAGCTGAGTGGCCCTTTTTGAAACCTGACTGGTTTATGTCCAGTTGATTAGACTGTGAGAGGAAAGATGAGACCTGGAGACTTTAAAACAACTCTTTCTAGTGTTTTCGCTATGAATGGTAGGAGAGAAACAGGTCTGTAGGTCAAGTGACATCAATGGAATGGCTGTTGAATGTGTCTCCAGTTTCAAGTTCCTTGAATTTGGCCTAAACAGAATGAGAACATGGATCCATCATGCCTTGTTACCACTGTGCAGGCTGGTGGTGGTGGTGTAATGGTGTGTAGGATGTTTTCTTGGCACACTTCAGGCCCCTTACTGCCAATTGGGCATCGTTTAAATGCCACGGTCTACCTGAGCATTGTTTCTGACCATGTCCATCCCTTTATGACCACCATGTACCCATCCTCTGGTGGCTACTTCCAGCAGGATAATGCACCATGTCACAAAGCTCCAATCATTTCAAATTGGTTTCTTGAACATGACAATGAGTTGACTGAACTAAAATGGCCGCCACAGTCACCAGATCTCAACCCAATAGAGCATCTTTTGGATGTGGTGGAACGGGAGCTTCGTGCCCTGGATATGCATCCCACAAATCTCCATCAACTGCAAGATGCTCTCCTATCAATATGGGCCAACATTTCTAAAGAATGCTTTCAGCAGCTTGTTGATCAATGCCACGTAGAATTAAGGCAGTTCTGAAGGCGAAAGGGGTCAAACACAGTATTAGTGTGTGTTCTTAATAGTCCTTCAGGTGAGTGTATTTAGCCTACCTGGTTATGGTCTGGTCTCCTATTGTTGCAGGCTTTGAAGCATGTCAAAATATAATCAAAACAAAAAACAAAACAAAAAGAGAAAAACACTTTTCTGCTAATTTTTCTTTTTAAAAACCCCTCTCAAACAAAAACTATTTAAAGGCGCTCGGTTCAGTGTTGCCGAGTCTGGAACTGGCCTATTTTTACACTGTTGATGTGGATTGCTACTTGGTAGCCTATAGTCCACAGGTTTAAGTAAGCAATATTACAAATATAACAATGCCATTCTGTACAATACTGTTTTTTTTCCAATAGTGTCAGGAAAAACCACAGCAGCACTGTAGAAGCTGATTATACGCTATCGAAATTGACAAATTCTCCGACAGCTAAAAGATATGGTTTTTACAATCACAAACAACTGCTTAGAATAGATCTACGCTCCAAAACTTTGAAGCAGAAACATTGTGTAAGTTAAGAGAAAGCAGAGAAAAACTCACTCGCACCTGCAGTACTCTCAGCAAACTCAGAGAAAGAGGTTACAACGCATTGCAGATTTTAGTACACAAATAAACAAGACCTGAAACATTTTCTTCAGAAGTCAAAAACCTTTAAATAGAACGTCATGAATGTGTTGTGTCATCTAGCAACAACCTACACATCCCAGGATAAATGCTTCAGATAAAATCAAAAGGGCTACAGTCGCAAACTATTATTTGAACAGAAAAGCAAACACTGCATAGGCATGGAATACTGTATAAATAACCAATTAAAATTCTGAATGGATATGTCACCTTAAAAAAAAAAAAAAGTGTGGAAAGGTCACTCCCTTAATCACTAAAAAGTTAACCTCAATTCAACACAACCTTACAATATTCCACTGTGGCCAATGAAGCCGTCTGCACAATGAATCTCATCTAGCCTACATTTTGTTATAAATTAGTTTAGATCAAGATTTGAGAGTGGATTCAACTTAAATGTATTTGCTTGGCTAGTCAGTAAAACAAAAATATCCCAAATGATAAATTTGCAGTATTGAGCAATGCAGCCATTGGAAATAAACATTATGCTCTCAAAACAGTTGATATACCATTCTAGAAAATATGATTCTAGACGTGCCGTTGTCACACTGAAACCCTTTAAATACTTGAAGTAATGAACACCTGTATCATATGAGAAGTCACTTGGTTTGATGTAAGATTAGAAACCTAAAGAAATGGATGAAAACAAATCTTTAGCGCCACAAAACGCATGTAACAAATGTTGGACAAACCAGTCCTTCTTTCTGCTTTAGATATTGCTAGCAATGTCCTGTCATAGTCTAAGAAATTAAAGTAAGAAGCAGTGTTGACAGAACTTTAGTGCAAGAATTGTTGGGCAAGACCCAACCTCAAGACAGGGCACCCGTTACCCACATGCTAATAGCATTACAAACTAACCCAAGAGTCTGTAAAGAGCTTATTCTACAAGCAAAGTAGGGTTAACAAACCAACACATTCAGAAATATAAAATTTATTTTGTTACACAAAATCTTGGATCATGCAAACAGTTAAGAAACAGCCAAAATATAACCATCAGCCAGACCCCTCATCATCCAGGATGAAGAACCGGATCCCCCCCCCCGAGCCGGCTGACAGAATCAGATCCCCTCAGCATTATTCTGGGTTAAGGTGGAGTTGACAGAACCGGCTCCCTCAGCATTATTCTGGGTTAAGGTGGAGTTGACAGAACCGGATCCCTCAGCATTATTCTGGGTTAAGGTGGAGTTGACAGAACCAGATCCCTCAGCATCATCCTGGGTGAGGGTGGAGTTGACAGAACCGGATCCCTCAGCATTATTCTGGGTTAAGGTGGAGTTGACAGAACCAGATCCCTCAGCATTATTCTTGGTTAAGGTGGAGTTGACAGAACCGGATCCCTCAGCATTATTCTGGGTTAAGGTGGAGTTGACAGAACCAGATCCCTCAGAATCATCCTGGATGAGGGAGGAGTTGACAGAACCGGATCCCTCAGCATTATTCTGGGTTAAGGTGGCGTTGACAGAACCAGATCCCTCAGCATCATCCTGGGTGAGGGTGGAGTTGACAGAACCGGATCCCTCAGCATTATTCTGGGTTAAGGTGGAGTTGACAGAACCAGATCCCTCAGCATTATTCTTGGTTAAGGTGGCGTTGACAGAACCGGATCCCTCGGTATTATTCTGGGTTAAGGTGGCGTTGACAGAACCAGATCCCTCAGCATCATCCTGGGTGAGGGTGGAGTTGACAGAACCGGATCCCTCAGCATTATTCTGGGTTAAGGTGGAGTTGACAGAACCAGATCCCTCAGAATCATCCTGGATGAGGGTGGAGTTGACAGAACTGGATCCCTCAGTATTATTCTGGGTTAAGGTGGCGTTGACAGAACCAGATCCCTCAGCATCATCCTGGGTGAGGGTGGAGTTGACAGAACCGGATCCCTCAGCATTATTCTGGGTTAAGGTGGAGTTGACAGAACCAGATCCCTCAGCATTATTCTTGGTTGAGGTGGCGTTGACAGAACCGGATCCCTCGGTATTATTCTGGGTTAAGGTGGCGTTGACAGAACCAGATCCCTCAGCATCATCCTGGGTGAGGGTGGAGTTGACAGAATCGGATCCCTCAGCATTATTCTGGGTTAAGGGCGAGTTGACAGAACCGGATCCCTCAGTATTATTCTGGGTTAAGGTGGAGCTGACAGAACCAGATCCCTCAGCATTATTCTGGGTTAAGGTGGCGTTGACAGAACCAGATCCCTCAGCTAACACCAAAAGTAACAAGAACCATGCAAAAGGGTTATTAAACTCATACTCTTTAACACAACAACAGAACATTAGATTAAGAAACACAAAGAGGTCTACAAACTTTTTCCAGCATTACTCCAGGAAGGATCCAAGGATACCGCTTCAATTGGGGAGCTGAAAACTGGAAAACACAGATATTAAACAAAAACAAATAATACAATTTACGTTAAGCAAACAAAAAAATAACTCACCATGACACACCAACTGGTGATAAAGAACCATTAAAACGGTAACTTTAATCAAGCCCATTGTATAACACAACCCAAGCCACTAAGAAAGCAAATGCCAGCAAAATGTCCAAACCAACCAAGTCTTTTAAAGCCAAACAGAACACCATTTGTACCACCTGGAGGACTCGTTAACTCATTATTGGAGCAAATCAGCTAATTAATGAGATCAATAATTAATCAATCACTCAGCATTGAAGCTGATGTTATATCCCATAGAACTGAAGTTTCAATGTTCATCTCTTGTGATTCATTGAGCTCTACTGAATGAAAACCCAACACACACACACACACACACACACACACACACACACACACACACACACAGAGTATTATTCCACATCAACTGGTAAAAAAGCACCAAATAAATGAATTATATCAGTTTTTCGTCCAGACAGATCCAGCATTTTGGGAGCCTGAAACCACTATTTTTAAAAACCCAGAATGGATAAATCTGAAAATTACACCGTTGTGTTTTCATGTGTACAGCCAATCCATACAAACACAAACAACTCTATGATATTTAAATATTTAAAAAAAAAAAAACATTTAAAACAACCCAAACTCACCTATATACATATAGAATGCTGCTTTTGCTGCATAGTGCACAATTTTGTAAATGAAATTAAATAAATAAATCAACTCCATAGTGGATTCCAAGTGATCAAGGACTCATGATGTTCCAGTTCAGTCCATTGCAAATGTTCCATCAGAAGTGGGTCTGGGTCTGCTTAGTACAGTAGAGTTTCATTCATCCTTGAAAATGTATATTAAATGTGAAATATCATCTATAAACACTATGTCTGCGGACTGCTTATCTGGCGGCGCTCAATAATTGGGAAGAGGCCTGTCTTTATGTGTTTGGCTCCCGTTCACTTCTGGAAGGCTCTAGGACCACCACACTTGCACTCCTGTCTACGTCTCAGTGCCCCCTATCAGAATCCAGAGTTTCGAGAAGATCTGAAATACATGTTTTTCAGACACAAAAAATATATAAGGGGTATAGGTTTTTTGGGGTGACAATTTTGAGTTTTTCTGATCTTCTTAAATCTCTGGATTCCCATAGGTGGCACGGAAGCGTACACTGGAGCGCAAGTCTGGTGGCCCTACAGCCCTCAGGAGCGGAAACACAAAGGCATCCCATTTCCAATTTATGCAGTGGCACCCAAATAAGGGGCCCATGGACACTGCTTTTTCTATGCAAATTAAGAACTCATATTACTCAAAAGTTAGATGAATGTGTGCGGTTGAGTTTGCCTAGTACAGCAGAGGTGTTTTAATCCATGAAAATGTATATTAAATGTGAAATATCATCTTTAAACAATGTGTCCGCGGACCGGTTATCTGGCGGCGCTCAATAATTGGGAAGAGGCATGTCTTTATGTTTTTGGCTCCTGTTCAGCTCTGGAAGGCTCTAGGGCCACCACACGTGCACTACTGTCTACGCCTCAGTGCCCCCTATCAGAATCTAGAGTTTCAAGAAGATCTGAGATACATGTTTTTCCAACCCAAAAAATTTATAAGGGGTACCCCTTTGGGTTTTTTGGGGTGACAATTCTGTGTTTCTCTGATCTTCTCGAATCTCTGGATTCCCATAGGGGGCCTCTCTCATCACACTAGGTGAAGTAAACTAGGTACTGCACACTATATAAAGTACACTAGGTAGTACACCCTAGGTGAAGCAAACTAGGTAGTGCACACTAGTTGAAGTACACTAGGTAGTGCACACTTGGTGAAGTACACTAGATAGTGCACACTAGATGAAGTAAACTAGGTAGTGCACACTAGATGAAGTAAACTAGGTAGTGCACACAAGGTGAAGTGCACTAGGTAGTGCACACTATGTGAAGTACACTAGGTAATGAACACTAGGTGAAGTACACTAGGTAGTGGACATTAGGTGAAGTACACTAGGTAGTTATGTTTATTTACAGGTAGTGCACACTAGGTGAAGTACACTAGGTAGTTAAGGTTAGTTATCCTCTATAATCCCGCCTCTTGAGTGATACCCAGAAATTTTGAATATTGTGATCTAATATGTTTTCTGACCTGTAAGGTTGCCAGAATAATAATCATACACGGTGTGTTAATAGGCCAGAGGAGAACTGGCACCCCGACTGAGTCTGGTTTCTCTTAAGGTTTATTTTTCTCTATCATGCCCTGATGGAGTTTTGGTTACGCAGTAACAGCTGCGTGGCCTGAGCGCGGGGATCTGGTGGTGGAACTCGTTGGGCGGCGCGGTTCCACAATTTGCCTCCGTGAGATGCTTTAACAACACTTCCATGACTGAGGAGGAGCAGCTGCCTGGAAAGACACCAAGGGAAGGGGAAAAAAGTTTTAAAAAATGACAGACACGGCCAAAATTAATTTGGGCGGGTTTGCTTGTCGGTGTTTCCTCCCAAATCTGCCCGCATTCTCCACCAGTATTACGGGGTGAGGAATCACGCATCAGAAGCGCATTGCAATAGTCAAGTCTAGAAATGAGCAGGGCTTGGACAAGAAGCTGTGTTGCACGCTATGTAAGGAACAGTCTGATCTTCCTGATGTTGTGCAACACAAACCTGCATGACCGAGCTGTCTTTGAGATGTGGTTTTTGAAGGACAGCTGGTAAAATCGTGTTGTATGGTCAGATTAGCAGGGAAGACGAGCAGCTCAGTCTTTGCTAAATTGAGCTGCAGGTGATGTTTTTTCATCCATGCCGAGATGTCCGCCAGACAGCTTGAGATTCGTGCAGCTACTGTCGGATCATCTGGTTCCAAGGAGAGGTAGAGCTTGTGTGTCATCAGCATAACAATGATATGAGAGGCTGTGTGCCTGAATAATGGGTCCCAGTGATGTAGTGTAAATGGAGAAGAGGAGAGGTCCAAGCAGTGAGCCCTGAGGAACCCCCGTGGTCAGTTGATGTGTTTTTTGGATACCTCTCCTCTCCAGACAACCTTAAAAAAAGCTACCTGTGAGATAGGACTCAAACCAGTGGAGTGGAGTCCCTGTGATGCCCAGTGATGAGAGGGTGGATAGGAGAATCTGATGATTCACAGTGTCAAAGGCAGCAGACAGATCAAGGAGGATGAGGACTGATGATTTGGATGCAGCTTTAGCCAGCCGCAGGGCTTCAGTAACTGACAATAATGCCGTCTCAGCTGAGTGGCCCTTTTTGAAACCTGACTGGTTTATGTCCAGTTGATTAGACTGTGAGAGGAAAGATGAGACCTGGAGACTTTAAAACAACTCTTTCTAGTGTTTTCGCTATGAATGGTAGGAGAGAAACAGGTCTGTAGGTCAAGTGACATCAATGGAATGGCTGTTGAATGTGTCTCCAGTTTCAAGTTCCTTGAATTTGGCCTAAACAGAATGAGAACATGGATCCATCATGCCTTGTTACCACTGTGCAGGCTGGTGGTGGTGGTGTAATGGTGTGTAGGATGTTTTCTTGGCACACTTCAGGCCCCTTACTGCCAATTGGGCATCGTTTAAATGCCACGGTCTACCTGAGCATTGTTTCTGACCATGTCCATCCCTTTATGACCACCATGTACCCATCCTCTGGTGGCTACTTCCAGCAGGATAATGCACCATGTCACAAAGCTCCAATCATTTCAAATTGGTTTCTTGAACATGACAATGAGTTGACTGAACTAAAATGGCCGCCACAGTCACCAGATCTCAACCCAATAGAGCATCTTTTGGATGTGGTGGAACGGGAGCTTCGTGCCCTGGATATGCATCCCACAAATCTCCATCAACTGCAAGATGCTCTCCTATCAATATGGGCCAACATTTCTAAAGAATGCTTTCAGCAGCTTGTTGATCAATGCCACGTAGAATTAAGGCAGTTCTGAAGGTGAAAGGGGTCAAACACAGTATGATGTGTGTTCTTAATAGTCCTTCAGGTGAGTGTATTTAGCCTACCTGGTTATGGTCTGGTCTCCTATTGTTGCAGGCTTTGAAGCATGTCAAAATCTAATCAAAACAAAAAACAAAACAAAAAGAGAAAAACACTTTTCTGCTAATTTTTTCTTTTTAAAAACCCCTCTCAAACAAAAACTATTTAAAGGCGCTCGGTTCAGTGTTGCCGAGTCTGGAACTGGCCTATTTTTACACTGTTGATGTGGATTGCTACTTGGTAGCCTATAGTCCACAGGTTTAAGTAAGCAATATTACAAATATAACAATGCCATTCTGTACAATACTGTTTTTTTTCCAATAGTGTCAGGAAAAACCACAGCAGCACTGTAGAAGCTGATTATACGCTATCGAAATTGACAAATTCTCCGACAGCTAAAAGATATGGTTTTTACAATCACAAACAACTGCTTAGAATAGATCTACGCTCCAAAACTTTGAAGCAGAAACATTGTGTAAGTTAAGAGAAAGCAGAGAAAAACTCACTCGCACCTGCAGTACTCTCAGCAAACTCAGAGAAAGAGGTTACAACGCATTGCAGATTTTAGTACACAAATAAACAAGACCCGAAACATTTTCTTCAGAAGTCAAAAACCTTTAAATAGAACGTCATGAATGTGTTGTGTCATCTAGCAACAACCTACACATCCCAGGATAAATGCTTCAGATAAAATCAAAAGGGCTACAGTCGCAAACTATTATTTGAACAGAAAAGCAAACACTGCATAGGCATGGACTCCTGTATAAATAACCAATTAAAATTCTGAATGGATATGTCACCTTAAAAAAAAAAGTGTGGAAAGGTCACTCCCTTAATCACTAAAAAGTTAACCTCAATTCAACACAACCTTACAATATTCCACTGTGGCCAATGAAGCCGTCTGCACAATGAATCTCATCTAGCCTACATTTTGTTATAAATTAGTTTAGATCAAGATTTGAGAGTGGATTCAACTTAAATGTATTTGCTTGGCTAGTCAGTAAAACAAAAATATCCCAAATGATAAATTTGCAGTATTGAGCAATGCAGCCATTGGAAATAAACATTATGCTCTCAAAACAGTTGATATACCATTCTAGAAAATATGATTCTAGACGTGCCGTTGTCACACTGAAACCCTTTAAATACTTGAAGTAATGAACACCTGTATCATATGAGAAGTCACTTGGTTTGATGTAAGATTAGAAACCTAAAGAAATGGATGAAAACAAATCTTTAGCGCCACAAAACGCATGTAACAAATGTTGGACAAACCAGTCCTTCTTTCTGCTTTAGATATTGCTAGCAATGTCCTGTCATAGTCTAAGAAATTAAAGTAAGAAGCAGTGTTGACAGAACTTTAGTGCAAGAATTGTTGGGCAAGACCCAACCTCAAGACAGGCCACCCGTTACCCACATGCTAATAGCATTACAAACTAACCCAAGAGTCTGTAAAGAGCTTATTCTACAAGCAAAGTAGGGTTAACAAACCAACACATTCAGAAATATAAAATTTATTTTGTTACACAAAATCTTGGATCATGCAAACAGTTAAGAAACAGCCAAAATATAACCATCAGCCAGACCCCTCATCATCCAGGATGAAGAACCGGATCCCCCCCGAGCCGGCTGACAGAATCAGATCCCCTCAGCATTATTCTGGGTTAAGGTGGAGTTGACAGAACCAGATCCCTCAGCATTATTCTGGGTTAAGGTGGAGTTGACAGAACCGGCTCCCTCAGCATTATTCTGGGTTAAGGTGGAGTTGACAGAACCGGATCCCTCAGCATTATTCTGGGTTAAGGTGGAGTTGACAGAACCAGATCCCTCAGCATCATCCTGGGTGAGGGTGGAGTTGACAGAACCAGATCCCTCAGCATTATTCTGGGTTAAGGTGGAGTTGACAGAACCGGATCCCTCAGCATTATTCTGGGTTAAGGTGGAGTTGACAGAACCAGATCCCTCAGAATCATCCTGGATGAGGGTGGAGTTGACAGAACCGGATCCCTCAGCATTATTCTGGGTTAAGGTGGAGTTGACAGAACCGGATCCCTCAGTATTATTCTGGGTTAAGGTGGCGTTGACAGAACCAGACCTCTCAGTATTATTCTGGGTTAAGGTGGCATTGACAGAACCAGATCCCTCAGCATCATCCTGGGTGAGGGTGGAGTTGACAGAACCGGATCCCTCAGCATTATTCTGGGTTAAGGTGGAGTTGACAGAACCAGATCCCTCAGCATTATTCTTGGTTAAGGTGGCGTTGACAGAACCGGATCCCTCGGTATTATTCTGGGTTAAGGTGGCGTTGACAGAACCAGATCCCTCAGCATCATCCTGGGTGAGGGTGGAGTTGACAGAATCGGATCCCTCAGCATTATTCTGGGTTAAGGGCGAGTTGACAGAACCGGATCCCTCAGTATTATTCTGGGTTAAGGTGGAGCTGACAGAACCAGATCCCTCAGCATCATCCTGGGTGAGGGTGGAGTTGACAGAATCGGATCCCTCAGCATTATTCTGGGTTAAGGGCGAGTTGACAGAACCGGATCCCTCAGTATTATTCTGGGTTAAGGTGGAGCTGACAGAACCAGATCCCTCAGCATTATTCTGGGTTAAGGTGGCGTTGACAGAACCAGATCCCTCAGCTAACACCAAAAGTAACAAGAACCATGCAAATGGGTAGTGATGGGACATCTGAAGCGAGGCTCCGGAGCTTGTGTCGAGCAAAAAGGGGCGTTCCAGATGAAGCCCCAATTCGAGGCTTGTATCGTTTCCGTGAAAATCACGTGACGATGAAAAACGAGGCCTCGTTTTCTGTTGAATACGTCATTGCTTCATTCGGAGTATCGCTTTCGGACAAAAGTGGTTCGAAACCTCGCGCCTCTTGTGGGGTTTGCAGTAGGCATTTGCATTGGTGTTGAGGTGTTGGTTGTATGTAGTAGCGATATCATCATATATCATAGCTTGTATTATATATTATATTACATTTTACTTAGTTTAGTAGATTATTAGAGTAAATTATACATAGTTCAGTAGATTATTAGAGTAAATTAGCCTATATCTAGTTGTATATCTAGTAGTGTGTATACTACGTAATTATTATTATAATGTATATTATATATATTTTTAACATGAATGTATAACCCGGGTACATAAAAGTTCCCCCAATTGAAGAATCACCAATATATATATATATATATATATTAGTAGTAGGCCTAGTGTTATTATTATTATATATATATATATATATATATATATATATATATATATATATATATATATATTATTGCTATTATTATTATTATTAATATTATTATAAGACTAGACTGTATTAGGGAAAGCTTTCCCATCCCTGTTGCAGTTTGCTGTTCCACAATTCCAGTCCCATAAGCACTGCACTCACAATAATTTATTTACAATCATTCTGGGCATTCACTCATCACTAACCCAAAGAACTACTGAATAGTTGAACACAAAGTTGTGTGTTTGTGTGAGTTGTGTGTGCATAGGTTAATACAAGCAGAGTAAAATACTTTATTAATACACAGGCAATAGAAAAAGGGTGTGCCCACAGTATGATAATTTGGTTGCTCAGGATGAATAGACTTGTGTGCGATGCATTGCTTTGCACAGCAGGTGTCACTAGGGAGCACACTGTTTCATGAGGCTTCAGGTAAATGAACCTTTTGGTGAACCAATGGGCTGGAAAGCCTCAGTGGTTCAGGAAGCCTCATTTGGCCATCACTACAAATGGGTTATTAAACTCATACTCTTTAACACAACAACAGAACATTAGATTAAGAAACACAAAGAGGTCTACAAACTTTTTCCAGCATTACTCCAGGAAGGATCCAAGGATACCGCTTCAATTGGGGAGCTGAAAACTGGAAAACACAGATATTAAACAAAAACAAATAATACAATTTACGTTAAGCAAACAAAAAAATAACTCACCATGACACACCAACTGGTGATAAAGAACCATTAAAACGGTAACTTTAATCAAGCCCATTGTATAACACAACCCAAGCCACTAAGAAAGCAAATGCCAGCAAAATGTCCAAACCAACCAAGTCTTTTAAAGCCAAACAGAACACCATTTGTACCACCTGGAGGACTCGTTAACTCATTATTGGAGCAAATCAGCTAATTAATGAGATCAATAATTAATCAATCACTCAGCATTGAAGCTGATGTTATATCCCATAGAACTGAAGTTTCAATGTTCATCTCTTGTGATTCATTGAGCTCTACTGAATGAAAACCCAACACACACACAGACACACACACAGACACACACACACACACACACACACACACACACACACACACACACACACACACACACACACACACACACACACACACACACAGAGTATTATTCCACATCAACTGGTAAAAAAGCACCAAATAAATGAATTATATCAGTTTTTCGTCCAGACAGATCCAGCATTTTGGGAGCCTGAAACCACTATTTTTAAAAACCCAGAATGGATAAATCTGAAAATTACACCGTTGTGTTTTCATGTGTACAGCCAATCCATACAAACACAAACAACTCTATGATATTTAAATATTTAAAAAAAACAAACATTTAAAACAACCCAAACTCACCTATATACATATAGAATGCTGCTTTTGCTGCATAGTGCACAATTTTGTAAATGAAATTAAATAAATAAATCAACTCCATAGTGGATTCCAAGTGATCAAGGACTCATGATGTTCCAGTTCAGTCCATTGCAAATGTTCCATCAGAAGTGGGTCTGGGTCTGCTTAGTACAGTAGAGTTTCATTCATCCTTGAAAATGTATATTAAATGTGAAATATCATCTATAAACACTATGTCTGCGGACTGCTTATCTGGCGGCGCTCAATAATTGGGAAGAGGCCTGTCTTTATGTGTTTGGCTCCCGTTCACTTCTGGAAGGCTCTAGGACCACCACACTTGCACTCCTGTCTACGTCTCAGTGCCCCCTATCAGAATCCAGAGTTTCGAGAAGATCTGAAATACATGTTTTTCAGACACAAAAAATATATAAGGGGTATGGGTTTTTTGGGGTGACAATTTTGAGTTTTTCTGATCTTCTTAAATCTCTGGATTCCCATAGGTGGCACGGAAGCGTACACTGGAGCGCAAGTCTGGTGGCCCTACAGCCCTCAGGAGCGGAAACACAAAGGCATCCCATTTCCAATTTATGCAGTGGCACCCAAATAAGGGGCCCATGGACACTGCTTTTTCTATGCAAATTAAGAACTCATATTACTCAAAAGTTAGATGAATGTGTGCGGTTGAGTTTGCCTAGTACAGCAGAGGTGTTTTAATCCATGAAAATGTATATTAAATGTGAAATATCATCTTTAAACAATGTGTCCGCGGACCGGTTATCTGGCGGCGCTCAATAATTGGGAAGAGGCATGTCTTTATGTTTTTGGCTCCTGTTCAGCTCTGGAAGGCTCTAGGGCCACCACACGTGCACTACTGTCTACGCCTCAGTGCCCCCTATCAGAATCTAGAGTTTCAAGAAGATCTGAGATACATGTTTTTCCAACCCAAAAAATTTATAAGGGGTACCCCTTTGGGTTTTTTGGGGTGACAATTCTGTGTTTCTCTGATCTTCTCGAATCTCTGGATTCCCATAGGGGGCCTCTCTCATCACACTAGGTGAAGTAAACTAGGTACTGCACACTATATAAAGTACACTAGGTAGTACACCCTAGGTGAAGCAAACTAGGTAGTGCACACTAGTTGAAGTACACTAGGTAGTGCACACTTGGTGAAGTACACTAGATAGTGCACACTAGATGAAGTAAACTAGGTAGTGCACACTAGATGAAGTAAACTAGGTAGTGCACACAAGGTGAAGTGCACTAGGTAGTGCACACTATGTGAAGTACACTAGGTAATGAACACTAGGTGAAGTACACTAGGTAGTGGACATTAGGTGAAGTACACTAGGTAGTTATGTTTATTTACAGGTAGTGCACACTAGGTGAAGTACACTAGGTAGTTAAGGTTAGTTATCCTCTATAATCCCGCCTCTTGAGTGATACCCAGAAATTTTGAATATTGTGATCTAATATGTTTTCTGACCTGTAAGGTTGCCAGAATAATAATCATACACGGTGTGTTAATAGGTCAGAGGAGAACTGGCACCCCGACTGAGTCTGGTTTCTCTTAAGGTTTATTTTTCTCTATCATGCCCTGATGGAGTTTTGGTTACGCAGTAACAGCTGCGTGGCCTGAGCGCGGGGATCTGGTGGTGGAACTCGTTGGGCGGCGCGGTTCCACAATTTGCCTCCGTGAGATGCTTTAACAACACTTCCATGACTGAGGAGGAGCAGCTGCCTGGAAAGACACCAAGGGAAGGGGAAAAAAGTTTTAAAAAATGACAGACACGGCCAAAATTAATTTGGGCGGGTTTGCTTGTCGGTGTTTCCTCCCAAATCTGCCCGCATTCTCCACCAGTATTACGGGGTGAGGAATCACGCATCAGAAGCGCATTGCAATAGTCAAGTCTAGAAATGAGCAGGGCTTGGACAAGAAGCTGTGTTGCACGCTATGTAAGGAACAGTCTGATCTTCCTGATGTTGTGCAACACAAACCTGCATGACCGAGCTGTCTTTGAGATGTGGTTTTTGAAGGACAGCTGGTAAAATCGTGTTGTATGGTCAGATTAGCAGGGAAGACGAGCAGCTCAGTCTTTGCTAAATTGAGCTGCAGGTGATGTTTTTTCATCCATGCCGAGATGTCCGCCAGACAGCTTGAGATTCGTGCAGCTACTGTCGGATCATCTGGTTCCAAGGAGAGGTAGAGCTTGTGTGTCATCAGCATAACAATGATATGAGAGGCTGTGTGCCTGAATAATGGGTCCCAGTGATGTAGTGTAAATGGAGAAGAGGAGAGGTCCAAGCAGTGAGCCCTGAGGAACCCCCGTGGTCAGTTGATGTGTTTTTTGGATACCTCTCCTCTCCAGACAACCTTAAAAAAAGCTACCTGTGAGATAGGACTCAAACCAGTGGAGAGGAGTCCCTGTGATGCCCAGTGATGAGAGGGTGTTACGTCACAGGCGATGGAAATGGTGTGAGGACTCAAGTGCAGGAGAAAAATGATAATTTATTGTCAAAATGAAACAAATACAAAACAAAACACCCACGAGGGGGCTGAAACACATAATAGAACATAAAACAAAAACTCAAACATACCAAATAGAAATCACAGGAGGAAGGGGAGACGCAAACATGAGACAAGGATCCAACACAGACTGACAAACACAAGGAGCTTATAAGGGGAAGAAATCAAGAGGGAACAGGTGGGAGAAATCAACACTAATCAGATAACAAGGGGGAGGGATCAGACAATGACAGAAGCACAAAGGCCATACTGACAAACCCACATGTGCACACAAGACAGGACAGGCATGTGACATTACCCCCTCCTTAAGGAGCGGCTACCAGACGCTCCACTAGGGACGGGCGGGACAGACCAGGGGGGCACGGGAGGGACTGACCAGGGGGGCACGGGAGGGACTGACCAGGGGGGCACGGGAGGGACTGACCAGGGGGGCACGGGAGGGACTGACCAGGGCGGGACGGGCGGGACAGACCAGGGCGGGACGGGCGGGACAGACCAGGGCAGGACCGGAGGAACAGGGGAAACAGAGAAGGAAGGAACAAACAAGGGAGGGGTCAACAAGGAGGGAATAGGGAAAACAAAATTTTCAGGAGGCCATGGTGGCCCACAAAGTTCAGGCACCCAGGGCGGCGCGGTCAGAGCAGGGTGCTGGTTTTGCGCGGGCAGGCCAGTGCGCCGGGGCGGCGCACGGAGAGCAGGACGCCTCAGCGGCGCACGGAGAGCAGGACGCCTCAGGGGCGCACGGAGAGCAGGACGCCTCAGCGGCGCACGGAGAGCAGGACGCCTCAGCGGCGCACGGAGAGCAGGACGCCTCAGCGGCGCACGGAGAGCAGGACGCCTCAGGGGCGCACGGAGAGCAGGACGCCTCAGGGGCGCACGGAGAGCAGGACGCCTCAGGGGCGCACGGAGAGCAGGACGCCTCAGCGGCGCAGGCAGAGCAGGACGCCTCAGCGGCGCAGGCAGAGCAGGACGCCTCAGCGGCGCAGGCAGAGCAGGAAGCCTCAGCGGCGCAGGCAGAGCAGGGCACCAGGGAGGCGCGGTGAGAGCTGGACGCCTGGGAGGCGCGGTGAGAGCTGGATGCCTGGGAGGCGCGGTGAGAGCTGGACGCCTGGGAGGCGCGGTGAGAGCTGGACGCCTGGGAGGCATCTCCGGCCCAGCGGCGTCCACCGGAACAGAGTCCACCGGCATAGGAACAACCAGAACTGGGACCACCGGAACACAATCCACCGGCACTGGGACCACCGGAACATGATCCACCGGTACAGGGACCACCGGAACACGATCCACCGGCACTGGGACCACCGGAACACGATCCACCGGCACTGGGACCACCGGAACACGATCCACCGGCACTGGGACCACCGGAACACGATCCACCGGCACTGGGACCACCGGAACACGATCCACCGGCACAGGGACCACCGGAACACGATCCACCGGCACAGGGACCACCGGAACACGATCCACCGGCACAGGGACCACCGGAACACGATCCACAGGTACAGGGACCACCGGAACACGATCCACCGATACAGGGACCACCGGTACACGATCCACCGGCACACGGACCACCGGAACACGATCCACCGGCACAGGGACCACCGGAACACGATCCACCGGCACAGGGACCACCGGAACACGATCCACCGGCACAGGGACCACCGGAACACGATCCACAGGTACAGGGACCACCGGAACACGATCCACCGATACAGGGACCACCGGTACACGATCCACCGGCACACGGACCACCGGAACACGATCCACCGGCACAGGGACCACCGGAACACGATCCACCGGCACAGGGACTACCGGAACACGATCCACCGGCACAGGCACGAAGGGAGACTTCCTTCTCCTCCTCCGTTTCAGGACCACTGGAACACAATCCGCCGGTACTGGGACCACCGGAATACGATCCTCCGGAATCGGGACCACCGGAACATGATCCACCGGCATAGGGACCACCGGAACACGATCCGCCGGTACTGGGACCACCGGAATACGATCTGCCAGCAAAGAGACCACCGGAATACGATCCACCGGTACTGGAACCCCTGGAATCGGGACCACCGGAATACGATCCACCGGCAAAGGGACCACTGGAACACGATCCACCGGCAATGGGACCACCGGAACGCGATCCACCGGCATTGGGACCACCGGAATTGGGACCACCAGAGCAGGCACGGAGGGAGCCTTCCTTCTCCTCTTCCGTCTGGAGACCACCGGAACAGGGACCACCGGAGCTATCCGGACCCTGGTCCTAGAGGGACTGGAGTCCAGCCGGTCCACAAACTCCCAAAAGTCCGGAGTCCCCATTTTCTCCACCTCCGTGGGACTGAGAGGCATGTCCAGGCAGAGGTTAAAAACCTCTGCCTTCTCTGTGTCGTTAAGGTACAGGTGATGCACCTCCTTGAGGAATTGACAGGCGAACTCTCTTACACCCGCCCCCTGTTGGCGGATGTATTTAGAGTTCACCTGCCGCATCACCTGTACGCACCTGGTTAGCTCCATAGTCCAACGAGCAAACAACAAACAAAACAAAAACAAAAAAATCCTCTTGCTGAATCCTCTAGGGTTGGATCCTTATGTTACGTCACAGGCGATGGAAATGGTGTGAGGACTCAAGTGCAGGAGAAAAATGATAATTTATTGTCAAAATGAAACAAATACAAAACAAAACACCCACGAGGGGGCTGAAACACATAATAGAACATAAAACAAAAACTCAAACATACCAAATAGAAATCACAGGAGGAAGGGGAGACGCAAACATGAGACAAGGATCCAACACAGACTGACAAACACAAGGAGCTTATAAGGGGAAGAAATCAAGAGGGAACAGGTGGGAGAAATCAACACTAATCAGATAACAAGGGGGAGGGATCAGACAATGACAGAAGCACAAAGGCCATACTGACAAACCCACATGTGCACACAAGACAGGACAGGCATGTGACAGAGGGTGGATAGGAGAATCTGATGATTCACAGTGTCAAAGGCAGCAGACAGATCAAGGAGGATGAGGACTGATGATTTGGATGCAGCTTTAGCCAGCCGCAGGGCTTCAGTAACTGACAATAATGCCGTCTCAGCTGAGTGGCCCTTTTTGAAACCTGACTGGTTTATGTCCAGTTGATTAGACTGTGAGAGGAAAGATGAGACCTGGAGACTTTAAAACAACTCTTTCTAGTGTTTTCGCTATGAATGGTAGGAGAGAAACAGGTCTGTAGGTCAAGTGACATCAATGGAATGGCTGTTGAATGTGTCTCCAGTTTCAAGTTCCTTGAATTTGGCCTAAACAGAATGAGAACATGGATCCATCATGCCTTGTTACCACTGTGCAGGCTGGTGGTGGTGGTGTAATGGTGTGTAGGATGTTTTCTTGGCACACTTCAGGCCCCTTACTGCCAATTGGGCATCGTTTAAATGCCACGGTCTACCTGAGCATTGTTTCTGACCATGTCCATCCCTTTATGACCACCATGTACCCATCCTCTGGTGGCTACTTCCAGCAGGATAATGCACCATGTCACAAAGCTCCAATCATTTCAAATTGGTTTCTTGAACATGACAATGAGTTGACTGAACTAAAATGGCCGCCACAGTCACCAGATCTCAACCCAATAGAGCATCTTTTGGATGTGGTGGAACGGGAGCTTCGTGCCCTGGATATGCATCCCACAAATCTCCATCAACTGCAAGATGCTCTCCTATCAATATGGGCCAACATTTCTAAAGAATGCTTTCAGCAGCTTGTTGATCAATGCCACGTAGAATTAAGGCAGTTCTGAAGGTGAAAGGGGTCAAACACAGTATTAGTGTGTGTTCTTAATACTCCTTCAGGTGAGTGTATTTAGCCTACCTGGTTATGGTCTGGTCTCCTATTGTTGCAGGCTTTGAAGCATGTCAAAATCTAATCAAAACAAAAAACAAAACAAAAAGAGAAAAACACTTTTCTGCTAATTTTTTCTTTTTAAAAACCCCTCTCAAACAAAAACTATTTAAAGGCGCTCGGTTCAGTGTTGCCGAGTCTGGAACTGGCCTATTTTTACACTGTTGATGTGGATTGCTACTTGGTAGCCTATAGTCCACAGGTTTAAGTAAGCAATATTACAAATATAACAATGCCATTCTGTACAAGACTTAGACTTTATACTTTATTTGTCCCCATAGGGCAATTGGTTTTGCAGCAAGATAAACACAGAACAGTTTACAGATGCACAAATACAAGACAAAAACACATAAGAAATAATTTATGTAACTGGCCCTTGTTAAAGTAAAATCTGACATTTTCATAAACAATTTCATAACCAACCCCATTTCAGCAACAACATCATCAAAAACAAGCAATACTATACATATTATAATAATAATAATAATAACCCCATCACTATTTAATAGTTATAGTCTGTCTACTCCTCCGGGCTGAATTCATAAACAAGATGGCTCTCGGGACGAATGAATGCTTATATCTGTTATTCTTCACTGGAGGTAAACGGTACCGAAACCCGGAAGGCAATATCTGGAACTCAGAATGAAGGGGGTGGGAGCTATCAGAGATAACTGCGTTGACCTTCCTAACTACCTGTCTATCATACAGGACAGAAAGGCTACTCTGCTGGACACCTATAATTTTACTACTGACCTTCACTATATTGGAAAGGGCAGTTTTGGCCTTGACAGTGAGACTACCATACCAGCAAATTAATGAGAATGTTAAAACAGACTCAATGTATGATTTATAAAAAAGGGTCATGAGAGTCTTATCAACACGAAATTTTGACAGTTTGCGAAGACAAAAAAGTCTTTGTTGGCCTCTTTTGCAAAGCATTTCAGTGTTAGAGATAAAAGTTAACTTATTGTCGATCAAACTGCCTAGATACTTGTATGTTTCTACGAATTCCACCATCTTCCCTTTTATAATAGTGGTCTGTGGAGTTGATGACTTTCGCCTAAAATCAATCAGCATATCCTTTGTCTTTTCAACATTTAGTTGAAGGAATGCCCTATCACACCAAAGTGCAAAATCATCCACAACAGGACCATGGTCACTTTCCTCATTAGAGAGGAGACTAACAATAGCAGAGTCATCGGCAAATTTTAAAATATATCTATTTTCATGCTGACTGCGGCAGTCGTCAGAATAAAGAATATAAAGGAGAGGTGAGAGGACACACCCCTGAGGAGACCCAGTGGATGATGACATCTCCTCAGACAAGCAACCATTTACCCTCACTCTCTGAGTTCTGTCGGTTAAAAAATCAAGAATCCATCCTACAATATTAAAATCGAGATCAAAATTCTTTAAGAGCTTATCAACTAAAATATGTGGTTGTATTGTATTAAAAGCCGATGAAAAATCAACAAATAAAATCCTTGCGTGTGTTTTACTACCTTCAAGATGTTTGAATAATAAGTTTAACAAGGTAGTGGTGGCATCATCTACCCCTCGCTTAGCCCTATAAGCGAACTGTAGTGGATCTAAGAGATTCTCTGTTTTTGTAAGTATGACTTTTTTAACCAGTTTTTCAAAACACTTCATGACTAAGGAGGTCAGAGCTACTGGCCTAAAGTCATTTAATAGTTTTGGATGATTTAGTTTGGCCACTGGAATAACTGTTGACTGTTTCCATATGTTCGGCACTCTCTGTTGCTCTAGGGACATCTGGAAAATATAATGAAAAATTGGACCTAACTGCTCTGCACAAGAGATGAGCAGGCGACTACTTATATTGTCAGGCCCAGGGCTTTTTCCTGACCTAGAGTGCTTAAACATAGTGACCACAGCTTGTTCGTCAAAAAAGGGGACAACACCATTTCCAGATAAATGTGATTTCTGTTCTAAAATAACATTACTAAAATTATTGGTATCAAACCTCAAATAAAATTTGTTTAGCTCTGTTGCAAGCAAACTGTCACAACTAAACCCTTCTAACACAACCTTGACATTCTTTTCTCTCCTGGTTCCGATAACAGTTCTCATACCATCCCAGGCTGAACGTAAATTCCTACCACCAAAGTCTTTCTCTATTTTTTCTTTGTAACCCTGCTTTGCCCTCCTTATTTCACTTCTAATTTCCTTTTTCAATTCATTTAATTTTAAAAAGTTTCCTTCCCTAAATGCCTGCCTCTTTTTGTTTAGTAACAGCTTTAGTGATTTCCTTACCCATGGCTTATTGTTTGGATATACCTGTACAATTTTATCAGGGATTACATTATCAACACAATAGGAAGCATAACAACTAACAACATCTGTAAGATCATTTATGTTGGTACAGGAGTCCTTAAACATGCCCCAGTCGGTGCAATCAAAACAACCCTGTAAACTCAGGATTGCTTCCTCAGTCCAGTTCTTAACGTGTTTAATGAGAGTTTTTCCCCTCCTTAGGGCCGTGTGATATGACGGGATGAGCTGGACACAGTTATGATCGGCCCCGCCCAGCGGAGGGAGCGGGAGAGCTTTATATGCGTCCTTGATAGAACCGTAACACAAGTCCAGTGACTTCTTTTGTCTGGTCGGGCACGTAACATATTGGTAAAAGTCTCTCAGACATTTCTTCAGCGAACAATGGTTAAAATCACCAAGAACGAAGACAGGTGCTTCGGGCGATATTCCTTGCAGTTTTTGTGTTACTTGCAATATCGACTCCGCGGCTTTATCCGCATTTGCTCTTGGATGAATATACACAACTGTCACAAATATTTGGGGAAACTCCCGGGGCAAGTATGGGGGGCGCAGGGACACTGACAGAAGTTCAACATCCTTAGTGCATAAACTTTCTCTAACAAGGACATTTTTACAATATCTTTGATTCACGTATAGGCAAACCCCTCCACCCCGCGACCTTCCAGTAACACTCGCATCTCGGTCCAGGCGGACAGGTGCCCCAAAACCATCAATGACCAGCTCCGAGTTCAAATCACTTTCTGAAAGCCATGTCTCTGTGATCGCCAGTAAACACGCGTCTCTGAATTCATGCTGGAAACGTACATTGGCTTGTAGCTCCTCAGTTTTATTTCGAAGTGACTGGGCATTTGATAAAATGATAGAAGGCAGGGGGAACCGGGAAAGAGATTGTTTCCTCAGTCTATGAAGTACGCCACCTCGCTTACCTCGTTTCCTGGTCTTGCGGGGTGGCTCATCTATAAATTCCCCCTTTCCTCTCGATTTATCGGCGAAACAGCCCAGGTTAGGGAAGATTAAATCCGAGGGAGGGTTATTGACTTGAAAGTTACTCCATTTTAAGAGAAAGTCTCTGCTGTATCGAATATGCGTAGGGTTGGGCAACTCATTCAGCGTCTCCACGAGGTGTAGCGCCGTCCACCACAAAAACAAAATAGTCCACTCCATACTAGGCTACTTGAAATAAATGAATATAAACAAACAATAAACAAAAACGTAACGTAAACATTTAACATTTACAAAACATTAAACCTGTGCCTTGCTGCTGGTCGCTGCATGAGCATGCGCCCCCACGATCGGACTGTTTACAATACTGTTACAATACTGTTTTTTTTCCAATAGTGTCAGGAAAAACCACAGCAGCACTGTAGAAGCTGATTATACGCTATCGAAATTGACAAATTCTCCGACAGCTAAAAGATATGGTTTTTACAATCACAAACAACTGCTTAGAATAGATCTACGCTCCAAAACTTTGAAGCAGAAACATTGTGTAAGTTAAGAGAAAGCAGAGAAAAACTCACTCGCACCTGCAGTACTCTCAGCAAACTCAGAGAAAGAGGTTACAACGCATTGCAGATTTTAGTACACAAATAAACAAGACCTGAAACATTTTCTTCAGAAGTCAAAAACCTTTAAATAGAACGTCATGAATGTGTTGTGTCATCTAGCAACAACCTACACATCCCAGGATAAATGCTTCAGATAAAATCAAAAGGGCTACAGTCGCAAACTATTATTTGAACAGAAAAGCAAACACTGCATAGGCATGGAATACTGTATAAATAACCAATTAAAATACTGAATGGATGTGTCACCTTAAAAAAAAAGTGTGGAAAGGTCACTCCCTTAATCACTAAAAAGTTAACCTCAATTCAACACAACCTTACAATATTCCACTGTGGCCAATGAAGCCGTCTGCACAATGAATCTCATCTAGCCTACATTTTGTTATAAATTAGTTTAGATCAAGATTTGAGAGTGGATTCAACTTAAATGTATTTGCTTGGCTAGTCAGTAAAACAAAAATATCCCAAATGATAAATTTGCAGTATTGAGCAATGCAGCCATTGGAAATAAACATTATGCTCTCAAAACAGTTGATATACCATTCTAGAAAATATGATTCTAGACGTGCCGTTGTCACACTGAAACCCTTTAAATACTTGAAGTAATGAACACCTGTATCATATGAGAAGTCACTTGGTTTGATGTAAGATTAGAAACCTAAAGAAATGGATGAAAACAAATCTTTAGCGCCACAAAACGCATGTAACAAATGTTGGACAAACCAGTCCTTCTTTCTGCTTTAGATATTGCTAGCAATGTCCTGTCATAGTCTAAGAAATTAAAGTAAGAAGCAGTGTTGACAGAACTTTAGTGCAAGAATTGTTGGGCAAGACCCAACCTCAAGACAGGGCACCCGTTACCCACATGCTAATAGCATTACAAACTAACCCAAGAGTCTGTAAAGAGCTTATTCTACAAGCAAAGTAGGGTTAACAAACCAACACATTCAGAAATATAAAATTTATTTTGTTACACAAAATCTTGGATCATGCAAACAGTTAAGAAACAGCCAAAATATAACCATCAGCCAGACCCCTCATCATCCAGGATGAAGAACCGGATCCCCCCCGAGCCGGCTGACAGAATCAGATCCCCTCAGCATTATTCTGGGTTAAGGTGGAGTTGACAGAACCAGATCCCTCAGCATTATTCTGGGTTAAGGTGGAGTTGACAGAACCGGCTCCCTCAGCATTATTCTGGGTTAAGGTGGAGTTGACAGAACCGGATCCCTCAGCATCATCCTGGGTGAGGGTGGAGTTGACAGAACCAGATCCCTCAGCATTATTCTGGGTTAAGGTGGAGTTGACAGAACCGGATCCCTCAGCATTATTCTGGGTTAAGGTGGAGTTGACAGAACCAGATCCCTCAGAATCATCCTGGATGAGGGTGGAGTTGACAGAACCGGATCCCTCAGCATTATTCTGGGTTAAGGTGGAGTTGACAGAACCGGATCCCTCAGTATTATTCTGGGTTAAGGTGGCGTTGACAGAACCAGACCTCTCAGTATTATTCTGGGTTAAGGTGGCATTGACAGAACCAGATCCCTCAGCATCATCCTGGGTGAGGGTGGAGTTGACAGAACCGGATCCCTCAGCATTATTCTGGGTTAAGGTGGAGTTGACAGAACCAGATCCCTCAGCATTATTCTTGGTTAAGGTGGCGTTGACAGAACCGGATCCCTCGGTATTATTCTGGGTTAAGGTGGCGTTGACAGAACCAGATCCCTCAGCATCATCCTGGGTGAGGGTGGAGTTGACAGAACCGGATCCCTCAGCATTATTCTGGGTTAAGGTGGAGTTGACAGAACCAGATCCCTCAGCATTATTCTTGGTTAAGGTGGAGTTGACAGAACCGGATCCCTCGGTATTATTCTGGGTTAAGGTGGCGTTGACAGAACCAGATCCCTCAGCATCATCCTGGGTGAGGGTGGAGTTGACAGAATCGGATCCCTCAGCATTATTCTGGGTTAAGGGCGAGTTGACAGAACCGGATCCCTCAGTATTATTCTGGGTTAAGGTGGAGCTGACAGAACCAGATCCCTCAGCATTATTCTGGGTTAAGGTGGCGTTGACAGAACCAGATCCCTCAGCTAACACCAAAAGTAACAAGAACCATGCAAATGGGTTATTAAACTCATACTCTTTAACACAACAACAGAACATTAGATTAAGAAACACAAAGAGGTCTACAAACTTTTTCCAGCATTACTCCAGGAAGGATCCAAGGATACCGCTTCAATTGGGGAGCTGAAAACTGGAAAACACAGATATTAAACAAAAACAAATAATACAATTTACGTTAAGCAAACAAAAAAAATAACTCACCATGACACACCAACTGGTGATAAAGAACCATTAAAACGGTAACTTTAATCAAGCCCATTGTATAACACAACCCAAGCCACTAAGAAAGCAAATGCCAGCAAAATGTCTTCTTCTTCTGTTGCCGTTTTATGGCGGTTGGCAAACCAACTTTCGGTGCATTACCGCCACCAACTGGACTGGAGTGTGAAGCACTAATAATCAGGGAACAACAACAAAAAAAAAAAAATAAATAAATAAATAAATAAAAAATTACTAAATTCTCCCGTCTATTCCTATTTCTTTAATATATTTTATAATAGCACCATATACTCTTCTGTCCTCTGCTTTATCTTTTAAAAGGCTTTGCATATTAAATGAGTCAATGTCTATTCTTAGTTCCTTAATTAATTTTAATCTTTCTAATTCGTATTTTTTACATTTTATTAACACATGCAGGGCCGGCGCTCCGCACACGCACATCACGCACTGCGCGTAGGGCACCAAGTGCTTGGGGGGGCACCAAAAAATCTGGGTCGTGAAAAAATCATCACAATAGGCTAGCCTACTAGTATAAATAACACATAAAATATTTCTAAAAGCATGTTAATATACAAATGCAATACAAAAGTAATATAGGCTGTTATGAAGGACTGTCATGTGTACATAATAATGTACTATGATTGTTTAAAATCATAGTTTACCGCGAACTGAAAGTATTAGTAGCATAGATCCTTATCTATCGCAATCGTGCATAGACAATTCTAATGGAGAACGAGTATTCCTCTGTAGCCTACTATAATTATTATAAGACATGTTTACATATATTTACCATGAGTGCTATATTCTTTGTTGTACATTCGCGAGCTAAATGTGTATGCCGTAAATGCACCGTTGTGTTGTTTACATAAAGGCAGCCGGAATGGCGCTAATGACGTTACGGCCGGGAGTTCGAGCCCCGCTCAGAACAGGATTCTTACATGATGATAAAATAAGCCTACATGACAATTTATAGGCTAGTAAGTGCGGATTTCATATCTTGTGTAACAGTTTAGTACTTTGTACTGTTATTTGTCCATTGTTATCATAATTACACATCATTTATGTGTACTGCTATTGGCATCCTTTTGTATATTGTTATTTACCAATTTGTATGTATATTTTCAGAACCACAAACTTGCCCCGACTTATGGTGGAGAATAAATGTTACAGAAGAAACATTAGAGTCCTTATTGCATTCTAACTGGATGTGCCATATTGATTGCAACCAATTACAACCAGACAATTTAAGTACTTCAAAACATAGGCCTAGACCAAATTAGTCGAGAAAAAGGTGAATCTCTGTGCCAGACTCCCTCTGGTTTTCAGTAGAATCCCTGAATATTTTGTCTTGTGGTTATCAATGGGGACGTGGCTCAGAAACTGTCATATGATGACCTGATAGCTGATTTTGCAGCTAGGAAATGTAGACGTGTGCCTCTGTAGGGCCTCTGACAACTGATGGTAGTGAAAATGTTTAATATAGTTCTATAGAATAGCAGAATGGACTCTTTATAGAGATGTAGTCCCTCTGTTGAGTAATTTGTACTGTGCAGTTATGCATGGTTATTAGCAGTTTAAAACGTGCACTTTAAAATTCATACTTTATAAAATTCATAGACTTATTCTATTTACACAAAACTTTTTTTTTGCACTTTTAACTTTCTGTGTTTACATTGTTCAGTTTCAATTATTCATTTGCAGCAGTTATTTTGGAAGTAAAGAGAACCTAAATAAGAAATTCTGAATGGTAGTTATTTCTTTGGTGGGTGGGTGTTTGTTTGGGGAGGGGAGGATAGGGTAGGGTGGGTTGGGTGGTGGGGTGTTGGGGGGGGGGGGGGGGGCACCGCCAAGCATTTGTGCTTAGGGCACCCAAATGGCTAGCACCGGCCCTGAACACATGCTCTACTGTTTCTGCCTTATCACAATAATTACATTTACCTGATTCATGTTTTCCTATTTTAAACAAATATTGATTTAGTCTAGGGTGCCCTATTCTGATACGAGAAATAATTGTATCTTCTTTTCTATTCCTAAGAACACTTCTACCATTTCCTACTTGCTTCTGAATCTTATACATATGTCTGCCCTTACTATCACAATTCCATATTTCTTGCCATTTGTTATTAATAAATTCTTTAATTTTCCCTTTAACCTCTTTTTTACTGAGTGTTACTTTAATTTCAATCTCTGAATGTTTTAAAGCTTGCTTAGCTAGCTTGTCAACCACTTCATTAGCCTCTACTCCCACATGTGCAGGAACCCATAAAAACGTTATTAGGCTTACACTACTTAGTCTAAGCAGACTTGTAAGAATCTCATAAATAATATCTTGCCTTGATGATTTTATTCCGCTTGCAAGGCTTGATAGTGCTGCATATGAGTCAGAACATATTACTACTAGTCTTGGTTTTACATCCTCTACCCACTGGAGCGCCACCATAATAGCAATTAATTCTGATGCATACACAGATACATGATCAGTTATTCTTTTCTTAATTGTGGTTTGAAATTTAGGAACATATATTGCAGCAGCTGTTCTTCCAGAGATGGGGTCTTTAGAACCATCAGTATATATATGTAACCACGATGCATAAATCCGATCTATATACTGCTGAGCAATAATGCTCTTAGGGGTATCTTTTTCATTCTTTATTTCTGTTTGTATCTGAATGTCTACTATTGGCATAGGATAAATCCAAGGAGGTATACTAGATAGTATCACTGTTGGACTAACATCACAGTCTGCAATACCAACTACTTCAGCTTCCCTGTTAGCAATCCATCCAAAACTTTTAACATTTTTGTTCCCGTGTTCCCAACATTCTTCTAACACTCCTTTTACCGGATGACTCTCTTTATGCCCTTTTATGTTAACCCAATAATTCATTCTAAGTTTAAACCTACGAATGTATAGAGGGGCTTCCCCAACTTCAACCTGCATGGCTGCAATAGGAGATGTTCTGAACGCACCACAACATATTCTTAAAGCTTGATTTTGAATTGCGTCAATCTTTTTAAGTGTAGTTTCAGCTGCAAATCCGTAAATTACACTTCCATAATCTAAACTAGACCTAATTAAAGTACAATATATTCTTTTTAACGATACTCTACAAGCTCCCCATTCAACCCCAGCTAAACATCGTAAAATATTTACTCCTATTTTGCATCTCTTGATAAGTTCTTTAGCATGTATTGCAAAAGTCAGTCTAGACTCCATCCATACACCAAGATATTTAACTGCAAAAACTTGCTCCAGTTGCTGTTTATATAACTTCAACTTAACCTCTGGTACTTTTTTCCCTTTTGTAAAACATATAACTTGAGTTTTAGCCACAGATAATCTGAAACTCCAATTATTTGCCCATTCTTCCACTTCATCTACTGCATTTTGTAACCTGTTTGTTACACTTGGAATATTACGTCCTCTTTTCCATATTGCCCCATCATCAGCAAATAATGCCCTTCCAATATCCCATTTAAGGTTATTAAAAATGTCATTTATCATGATATTAAAAAATACTGGGCTACATACGCTTCCTTGAGGAGTTCCATTATCTATCATGTATGTCTTAGAATACTCTTTTCCAACCCTAACTTGTATGGTTCTTTCAAGAAGGAAGTCCATAATCCAATTATACAACTTTCCTCCAATTCCCATACATTTAAGTTTTATTAAAAGTCCCTCTTTCCAAAGCATATCATAAGCTTTCTCAATATCAAATAAAACACCTATCAATACTTCTTTATTTGCTTGAGCTTTCCTAACATCAGCTTCTAAACTTAAATCAGCATCCATTGTATTTCTACCAGCCCTAAATCCACTCTGATATGGCGATATAAGTCCTTTTGTTTCCAATATGTAATTTAGCCTATGTATAATAATTTTTTCCATTAGTTTACATAAATTAGAGGTTAATGCTATTGGCCTATAATGAACTGGATTGGATTTATCCTTCCCAGGTTTTCCAACTGGTACTATTATTCCATGTTTCCATGATGTAGGAAGCTTTCCTTCATTCCATATTTTATTAAAAAGATTGAGAATAATTTGTAAAGATCTATCTGATAAGTGTTGAATCATTACATAACATATATCATCTTTTCCTGGAGATGTGTGTTTAACGCCACTTAGAGCCATCTTTAATTCATACATATTAAAATCTGCATCTAAAGCGTCTCCTGAAGGACTACTTTTCATCATCACATCTGGGTGCTTGTTCTTATTCTTTATTCTAAACTTTTTAATATCTTCTGATACATTCTCATCACTATGGACTTTAACAAATACTTTAGCCAGCATTTCAGCCTTCTCATTATCTGTCACAGCCATTCTTCCTTCATCATTTTTTAAAACTGGTAGAGTTTGATTTCTATATATCCCCCCCATTTTTCTTATTGATCCCCATACTTCACTTATATCAATATCTTCACCTATAGTACTACACCAGTCTCTCCAGTATTTCTTTTTAGTTGCTCGAACTATTCTTCTTACTTCTGCTTGTGCTTTCTTATATTTAATAAAATCTTCAAATAAATGCGTCTTTTTTATTTTTCTGAATGCTTTATTCCTATTACATACAGCATTACTACATTGTTCTGTCCACCAAGGAACTGCTTTCCTCTTTTTATACTGTCCCTTTTTTCCTATTACATTATCAGTTACAGTATACAATACTTTACATATTTTATCATTACATTCATCTATGTCCTCCGTCATATTTAAATCTACTTTTGTCAATTCTACTTCACTTAGATACTTATATGCTTCCCAATTTGCCTTTTTAAACCTCCATCTTGGAGCTAAAAACACATTATTTTCCAATACACTCAACCCTATCTTACTTACAATTATATAGTGATCACTACCCATATTATTATCTTCCCAAACATCCCACACACATTTACTAGCTATCTCTTCAGAAACCAACGTTAAATCTATTGCAGACCCAACTCCGCGTACCAAATCTATTCTAGTGTTTCTACCATCATTTAAACATACTAAACCATTACCATCTATTATTTCTTCTACAACATCCCCATTATGATCATTATTACTGCTTCCCCATAAAGTGCTGTGTGCATTAAAATCTCCACACCAAATTATTTTATGATTTCCTGAACCAATAACGTTTTCTATTTCTTTAGTTAATCTACTACAAGGATTATAATAATTTATTATTCTCATATTTTGATTCTCTGCATATATATCTATAACCATACTTTCATATTCTTCGATCTCATTAATGATTCTATATTCTAAATCATTTTTAATAAAAGTGGCCACCCCACCTCCATTACCTGCCTTTCTATCTTTCCTTACAACATTATAACCTTGCAATACAAAATTTAATTGAGGTTTTAACCATGTTTCTTGTACACAAATTATATTTGGTTTATTATCCTGCTGATCTATAAAATGCTTGAACTCTGCACCATTTGCAATAAGACTTCTGGCATTCCATTGTAGAATCGTTAAAACCATTGTTGCTATTATGTACTTCCACATGATGTTTGAGTGCTTGTTTGAATCTTTAGCATGTCATTTATTTTTTCCACGGTAACACTGACTATATTCAAGTATTTCTCAGCGGCCCTAATTATTATTTTAATTCTCTCCGTTCTACTTTCTGTTTGAGCAGAACAGTTTATTACTTCAGCCATAAACGAAACAAATTCCATTTTTCCGATCACCAATCTATCCTCATTTATTTTCCTCTGTTCTAAAGCATTTCCATTCCATTCCTGAATTTTTTCCTCTCTCGGTGTCTGTTCATTTTGTTTTGCTTTTTGAGCTGCTGCAGCATAAGTTAATCCCTCCGATACTCTCACGTTTTGAATTTTCACTGCATGCTTGTGAACAATGCATCCCCCAAATCCAGCACTATGCTCCCCTCCGCAATTGCAACATTTTGCCTTCACTCCTTCTCCGCATTTACCATATTCATGGTCACCCCCACACCTCGCACAACGTTGGTTCCCTCTGCAAATCGCACTAACATGTCCATACTTCTGGCACTTGAAACACCTTAATGGAGGAGGTACGTATGGTCTTACTGGGTAACTTACAAAGCCTATTTTTACCCTCTCTGGCATTCTTTCTTCATCAAACTGCAGCATAACCGAAAGACTATCCATCCTTTCTTTATTTTTCACATACTGAAGCCGCTTTGCTCCAACTACCTTCCCCCCTTCTATGCAACTTTTAATTTTTTCAGCAGGAACATCAGTAGGAATTCCAGTTATTACACCTCTAACCCATGGCTTCCGATTCATCAATGTGCATGATACTGGGTATCCAATCATCGATTTTATGCTCAGCGCCTTCTTTTGTTGTTTTTCATCTTTACACATAATAATTAAATTTCCATCTCTCAGAGTCTTTGCACTATTTATTTCTCCTAATGCTTTATTCAGAGATTTAGTCAGTTTAATTGGGTTTATCGCCATTCCTGGTTCAGCGAATTTCAACATTACTTTATATTCTTCAGTATTTTTCCTACTCACATGCTCCTCCTTTCCACTATCCGTAAATGAACCGTGACTATTGGTTTTTTTCCTTTTCCGATTCACTACTTTCCACCATTCATTCCCTCCAGCACTCCCGCTACATGATTCATCATCCATTTCCGGATCACTCCCAGAGCTACCGTCATTTCCTGCCATCAGTGCTCCAGTCACAGTCCAGCCCCTAGGCGGCCACACTCTTCCCACTTCCGTGTGTCCCGTTTGCGACCTGGGTTCCAAAACCCAGCAAAATGTCCAAACCAACCAAGTCTTTTAAAGCCAAACAGAACACCATTTGTACCACCTGGAGGACTCGTTAACTCATTATTGGAGCAAATCAGCTAATTAATGAGATCAATAATTAATCAATCACTCAGCATTGAAGCTGATGTTATATCCCATAGAACTGAAGTTTCAATGTTCATCTCTTGTGATTCATTGAGCTCTACTGAATGAAAACCCAACACACACACAGACACACACACAGACACACACACAGACACACACACACACACACACACACACACACACACACACACACACACACACACACACACACACACACACACACACACACAGAGTATTATTCCACATCAACTGGTAAAAAAGCACCAAATAAATGAATTATATCAGTTTTTCGTCCAGACAGATCCAGCATTTTGGGAGCCTGAAAACACTATTTTTAAAAACCCAGAATGGATAAATCTGAAAATTACACCGTTGTGTTTTCATGTGTACAGCCAATCCATACAAACACAAACAACTCTATGATATTTAAATATTTAAAAAAAAAAACATTTAAAACAACCCAAACTCACCTATATACATATAGAATGCTGCTTTTGCTGCATAGTGCACAATTTTGTAAAAGAAATTAAATAAATAAATCAACTCCATAGTGGATTCCAAGTGATCAAGGACTCATGATGTTCCAGTTCAGTCCATTGCAAATGTTCCATCAGAAGTGGGTCTGGGTCTGCTTAGTACAGTAGAGTTTCATTCATCCTTGAAAATGTATATTAAATGTGAAATATCATCTATAAACACTATGTCTGCGGACTGCTTATCTGGCGGCGCTCAATAATTGGGAAGAGGCCTGTCTTTATGTGTTTGGCTCCCGTTCACTTCTGGAAGGCTCTAGGACCACCACACTTGCACTCCTGTCTACGTCTCAGTCCCCCTTATCAGAATCCAGAGTTTCGAGAAGATCTGAAATACATGTTTTTCAGACACAAAAAATATATAAGGGGTATGGGTTTTTTGGGGTGACAATTTTGAGTTTTTCTGATCTTCTTAAATCTCTGGATTCCCATAGGTGGCACGGAAGCGTACACTGGAGCGCAAGTCTGGTGGCCCTACAGCCCTCAGGAGCGGAAACACAAACGCATCCCATTTCCAATTTATGCAGTGGCACCCAAATAAGGGGCCCATGGACACTGCTTTTTCTATGCAAATTAAGAACTCATATTACTCAAAAGTTAGATGAATGTGTGCGGTTGAGTTTGCCTAGTACAGCAGAGGTGTTTTAATCCATGAAAATGTATATTAAATGTGAAATATCATCTTTAAACAATGTGTCCGCGGACCGGTTATCTGGCGGCGCTCAATAATTGGGAAGAGGCATGTCTTTATGTTTTTGGCTCCTGTTCAGCTCTGGAAGGCTCTAGGGCCACCACACGTGCACTACTGTCTACGCCTCAGTGCCCCCTATCAGAATCTAGAGTTTCAAGAAGATCTGAGATACATGTTTTTCCAACCCAAAAAATTTATAAGGGGTACCCCTTTGGGTTTTTTGGGGTGACAATTCTGTGTTTCTCTGATCTTCTCGAATCTCTGGATTCCCATAGGGGGCCTCTCTCATCACACTAGGTGAAGTAAACTAGGTACTGCACACTATATAAAGTACACTAGGTAGTACACCCTAGGTGAAGCAAACTAGGTAGTGCACACTAGTTGAAGTACACTAGGTAGTGCACACTTGGTGAAGTACACTAGATAGTGCACACTAGATGAAGTAAACTAGGTAGTGCACACTAGATGAAGTAAACTAGGTAGTGCACACAAGGTGAAGTGCACTAGGTAGTGCACACTATGTGAAGTACACTAGGTAATGCACACTAGGTGAAGTACACTAGGTGAAGTGCACTAGGTAGTGCACACTATGTGAAGTACACTAGGTAATGAACACTAGGTGAAGTACACTAGGTAGTGGACATTAGGTGAAGTACACTAGGTAGTTATGTTTATTTACAGGTAGTGCACACTAGGTGAAGTACACTAGGTAGTTAAGGTTAGTTATCCTCTATAATCCCGCCTCTTGAGTGATACCCAGAAATTTTGAATATTGTGATCTAATATGTTTTCTGACCTGTAAGGTTGCCAGAATAATAATCATACACGGTGTGTTAATAGGCCAGAGGAGAACTGGCACCCCGACTGAGTCTGGTTTCTCTTAAGGTTTATTTTTCTCTATCATGCCCTGATGGAGTTTTGGTTACGCAGTAACAGCTGCATGGCCTGAGCGCGGGGATCTGGTGGTGGAACTCGTTGGGCGGCGCGGTTCCACAATTTGCCTCCGTGAGATGCTTTAACAACACTTCCATGACTGAGGAGGAGCAGCTGCCTGGAAAGACACCAAGGGAAGGGGAAAAAAGTTTTAAAAAATGACAGACACGGCCAAAATTAATTTGGGCGGGTTTGCTTGTCGGTGTTTCCTCCCAAATCTGCCCGCATTCTCCACCAGTATTACGGGGTGAGGAATCACGCATCAGAAGCGCATTGCAATAGTCAAGTCTAGAAATGAGCAGGGCTTGGACAAGAAGCTGTGTTGCACGCTATGTAAGGAACAGTCTGATCTTCCTGATGTTGTGCAACACAAACCTGCATGACCGAGCTGTCTTTGAGATGTGGTTTTTGAAGGACAGCTGGTAAAATCGTGTTGTATGGTCAGATTAGCAGGGAAGACGAGCAGCTCAGTCTTTGCTAAATTGAGCTGCAGGTGATGTTTTTTCATCCATGCCGAGATGTCCGCCAGACAGCTTGAGATTCGTGCAGCTACTGTCGGATCATCTGGTTCCAAGGAGAGGTAGAGCTTGTGTGTCATCAGCATAACAATGATATGAGAGGCTGTGTGCCTGAATAATGGGTCCCAGTGATGTAGTGTAAATGGAGAAGAGGAGAGGTCCAAGCAGTGAGCCCTGAGGAACCCCCGTGGTCAGTTGATGTGTTTTTTGGATACCTCTCCTCTCCAGACAACCTTAAAAAAAGCTACCTGTGAGATAGGACTCAAACCAGTGGAGAGGAGTCCCTGTGATGCCCAGTGATGAGAGGGTGGATAGGAGAATCTGATGATTCACAGTGTCAAAGGCAGCAGACAGATCAAGGAGGATGAGGACTGATGATTTGGATGCAGCTTTAGCCAGCCGCAGGGCTTCAGTAACTGACAATAATGCCGTCTCAGCTGAGTGGCCCTTTTTGAAACCTGACTGGTTTATGTCCAGTTGATTAGACTGTGAGAGGAAAGATGAGACCTGGAGACTTTAAAACAACTCTTTCTAGTGTTTTCGCTATGAATGGTAGGAGAGAAACAGGTCTGTAGGTCAAGTGACATCAATGGAATGGCTGTTGAATGTGTCTCCAGTTTCAAGTTCCTTGAATTTGGCCTAAACAGAATGAGAACATGGATCCATCATGCCTTGTTACCACTGTGCAGGCTGGTGGTGGTGGTGTAATGGTGTGTAGGATGTTTTCTTGGCACACTTCAGGCCCCTTACTGCCAATTGGGCATCGTTTAAATGCCACGGTCTACCTGAGCATTGTTTCTGACCATGTCCATCCCTTTATGACCACCATGTACCCATCCTCTGGTGGCTACTTCCAGCAGGATAATGCACCATGTCACAAAGCTCCAATCATTTCAAATTGGTTTCTTGAACATGACAATGAGTTGACTGAACTAAAATGGCCGCCACAGTCACCAGATCTCAACCCAATAGAGCATCTTTTGGATGTGGTGGAACGGGAGCTTCGTGCCCTGGATATGCATCCCACAAATCTCCATCAACTGCAAGATGCTCTCCTATCAATATGGGCCAACATTTCTAAAGAATGCTTTCAGCAGCTTGTTGATCAATGCCACGTAGAATTAAGGCAGTTCTGAAGGTGAAAGGGGTCAAACACAGTATTAGTGTGTGTTCTTAATAGTCCTTCAGGTGAGTGTATTTAGCCTACCTGGTTATGGTCTGGTCTCCTATTGTTGCAGGCTTTGAAGCATGTCAAAATCTAATCAAAACAAAAAACAAAACAAAAAGAGAAAAACACTTTTCTGCTAATTTTTTCTTTTTAAAAACCCCTCTCAAACAAAAACTATTTAAAGGCGCTCGGTTCAGTGTTGCCGAGTCTGGAACTGGCCTATTTTTACACTGTTGATGTGGATTGCTACTTGGTAGCCTATAGTCCACAGGTTTAAGTAAGCAATATTACAAATATAACAATGCCATTCTGTACAATACTGTTTTTTTTCCAATAGTGTCAGGAAAAACCACAGCAGCACTGTAGAAGCTGATTATACGCTATCGAAATTGACAAATTCTCCGACAGCTAAAAGATATGGTTTTTACAATCACAAACAACTGCTTAGAATAGATCTACGCTCCAAAACTTTGAAGCAGAAACATTGTGTAAGTTAAGAGAAAGCAGAGAAAAACTCACTCGCACCTGCAGTACTCTCAGCAAACTCAGAGAAAGAGGTTACAACGCATTGCAGATTTTAGTACACAAATAAACAAGACCCGAAACATTTTCTTCAGAAGTCAAAAACCTTTAAATAGAACGTCATGAATGTGTTGTGTCATCTAGCAACAACCTACACATCCCAGGATAAATGCTTCAGATAAAATCAAAAGGGCTACAGTCGCAAACTATTATTTGAACAGAAAAGCAAACACTGCATAGGCATGGACTCCTGTATAAATAACCAATTAAAATTCTGAATGGATATGTCACCTTAAAAAAAAAAGTGTGGAAAGGTCACTCCCTTAAGCACTAAAAAGTTAACCTCAATTCAACACAACCTTACAATATTCCACTGTGGCCAATGAAGCCGTCTGCACAATGAATCTCATCTAGCCTACATTTTGTTATAAATTAGTTTAGATCAAGATTTGAGAGTGGATTCAACTTAAATGTATTTGCTTGGCTAGTCAGTAAAACAAAAATATCCCAAATGATAAATTTGCAGTATTGAGCAATGCAGCCATTGGAAATAAACATTATGCTCTCAAAACAGTTGATATACCATTCTAGAAAATATGATTCTAGACCTGCCGTTGTCACACTGAAACCCTTTAAATACTTGAAGTAATGAACACCTGTATCATATGAGAAGTCACTTGGTTTGATGTAAGATTAGAAACCTAAAGAAATGGATGAAAACAAATCTTTAGCGCCACAAAACGCATGTAACAAATGTTGGATAAACCAGTCCTTCTTTCTGCTTTAGATATTGCTAGCAATGTCCTGTCATAGTCTAAGAAATTAAAGTAAGAAGCAGTGTTGACAGAACTTTAGTGCAAGAATTGTTGGGCAAGACCCAACCTCAAGACAGGGCACCCGTTACCCACATGCTAATAGCATTACAAACTAACCCAAGAGTCTGTAAAGAGCTTATTCTACAAGCAAAGTAGGGTTAACAAACCAACACATTCAGAAATATAAAATTTATTTTGTTACACAAAATCTTGGATCATGCAAACAGTTAAGAAACAGCCAAAATATAACCATCAGCCAGACCCCTCATCATCCAGGATGAAGAACCGGATCCCCCCCCGAGCCGGCTGACAGAATCAGATCCCCTCAGCATTATTCTGGGTTAAGGTGGAGTTGACAGAACCAGATCCCTCAGCATTATTCTGGGTTAAGGTGGAGTTGACAGAACCGGCTCCCTCAGCATTATTCTGGGTTAAGGTGGAGTTAACAGAACCGGATCCCTCAGCATCATCCTGGGTTAAGGTGGAGTTGACAGAACCAGATCCCTCAGTATTATTCTGGGTTAAGGTGGAGTTGACAGAACCGGATCCCTCAGCATTATTCTGGGTTAAGGTGGAGTTGACAGAACCAGATCCCTCAGCATCATCCTGGGTGAGGGTGGAGTTGACAGAACCGGATCCCTCAGCATTATTCTGGGTTAAGGTGGAGTTGACAGAACCGGATCCCTCAGTATTATTCTGGGTTAAGGTGGCGTTGACAGAACCAGACCTCTCAGTATTATTCTGGGTTAAGGTGGCATTGACAGAACCAGATCCCTCAGCATCATCCTGGGTGAGGGTGGAGTTGACAGATCCGGATCCCTCAGCATTATTCTGGGTTAAGGTGGAGTTGACAGAACCGGATCCCTCAGTATTATTCTGGGTTAAGGTGGCGTTGACAGAACCAGACCTCTCAGTATTATTCTGGGTTAAGGTGGCATTGACAGAACCAGATCCCTCAGCATCATCCTGGGTGAGGGTGGAGTTGTCAGAACCGGATCCCTCAGCATTATTCTTGGTTAAGGTGGCGTTGACAGAACCGGATCCCTCAGTATAATTCTGGGTTAAGGTGGCGTTGACAGAACCAGACCTCTCAGTATTATTCTGGGTTAAGGTGGCATTGACAGAACCAGATCCCTCAGCATCATCCTGGGTGAGGGTGGAGTTGTCAGAACCGGATCCCTCAGCATTATTCTTGGTTAAGGTGGCGTTGACAGAACCGGATCCCTCGGTATTATTCTGGGTTAAGGTGGCGTTGACTGAACCAGATCCCTCAGCATCATCCTGGGTGAGGGTGGAGTTTACAGAACCGGATCCCTCAGCATTATTCTGGGTTAAGGTGGAGTTGACAGAACCAGATCCCTCAGCATTATTCTTGGTTAAGGTGGAGTTGACAGAACCGGATCCCTCTGTATTATTCTGGGTTAAGGTGGCGTTGACAGAACCAGATCCCTCAGCATCATCCTGGGTGAGGGTGGAGTTGACAGAACCGGATCCCTCAGCATTATTCTGGGTTAAGGGCGAGTTGACAGAAACGGATCCCTCAGTATTATTCTGGGTTAAGGTGGAGCTGACAGAACCAGATCCCTCAGCATTATTCTGGGTTAAGGTGGCGTTGACAGAACCAGATCCCTCAGCTAACACCAAAAGTAACAAGAACCATGCAAATGGGTTATTAAACTCATACTCTTTAACACAACAACAGAACATTAGATTAAGAAACACAAAGAGGTCTACAAACTTTTTCCAGCATTACTCCAGGAAGGATCCAAGGACACAGCTTCAATTGGGGAGCTGAAAACTGGAAAACACAGATATTAAACAAAAACAAATAATACAATTTACGTTAAGCAAACAAAAAAATAACTCACCATGCCACACCAACTGGTGATAAAGAACCATTAAAACGGTAACTTTAA
The DNA here is from genome assembly GCF_024679245.1 of Pseudorasbora parva. Lineage (NCBI taxonomy): Eukaryota > Metazoa > Chordata > Actinopteri > Cypriniformes > Gobionidae > Pseudorasbora > Pseudorasbora parva. The sequence goes on along the minus strand of NC_090177.1, from coordinate 609,791 downwards.
TCAAGCCCATTGTATAACACAACCCAAGCCACTAAGAAAGCAAATGCCAGCAAAATGTCCAAACCAACCAAGTCTTTTAAAGCCAAACAGAACACCATTTGTACCACCTGGAGGACTCGTTAACTCATTATTGGAGCAAATCAGCTAATTAATGAGATCAATAATTAATCAATCACTCAGCATTGAAGCTGATGTTATATCCCATAGAACTGAAGTTTCAATGTTCATCTCTTGTGATTCATTGAGCTCTACTGAATGAAAACCCAACACACACACAGACACACACACAGACACACAGACACACAGACACACAGACACACACACACACACACACACACACACACACACACACACACACACACACACACACACACACACACACAGAGTATTATTCCACATCAACTGGTAAAAAAGCACCAAATAAATGAATTATATCAATTTTTCGTCCAGACAGATCCAGCATTTTGGGAGCCTGAAAACACTATTTTTAAAAACCCAGAATGGATAAATCTGAAAATTACACCGTTGTGTTTTCATGTGTACAGCCAATCCATACAAACACAAACAACTCTATGATATTTAAATATTTAAAAAAAAAAACATTTAAAACAACCCAAACTCACCTATATACATATAGAATGCTGCTTTTGCTGCATAGTGCACAATTTTGTAAATGAAATTAAATAAATAAATCAACTCCATAGTGGATTCCAAGTGATCAAGGACTCATGATGTTCCAGTTCAGTCCATTGCAAATGTTCCATCAGAAGTGGGTCTGGGTCTGCTTAGTACAGTAGAGTTTCATTCATCCTTGAAAATGTATATTAAATGTGAAATATCATCTATAAACACTATGTCAGCGGACTGCTTATCTGGCGGCGCTCAATAATTGGGAAGAGGCCTGTCTTTATGTGTTTGGCTCCCGTTCACTTCTGGAAGGCTCTAGGACCACCACACTTGCACTCCTGTCTACGTCTCAGTGCCCCCTATCAGAATCCAGAGTTTCGAGAAGATCTGAAATACATGTTTTTCAGACACAAAAAATATATAAGGGGTATGGGTTTTTTTGGGGTGACAATTTTGAGTTTCTCTGATCTTCTTAAATCACTGGATTCCCATAGGTGGCACGGAAGCGTACACTGGAGCGCAAGTCTGGTGGCCCTACAGCCCTCAGGAGCGGAAACACAAAGGCATCCCATTTCCAATTTATGCAGTGGCACCCAAATAAGGGGCCCATGGACACTGCTTTTTCTATGCAAATTAAGAACTCATATTACTCAAAAGTTAGATGAATGTGTGCGGTTGAGGTTGCCTAGTACAGCAGAGGTGTTTTAATCCATGAAAATGTATATTAAATGTGAAATATCATCTATAAACAATGTGTCCGCAGACCGGTTATCTGGCGGCGCTCAATAATTGGGAAGAGGCATGTCTTTATGTTTTTGGCTCCTGTTCAGCTCTGGAAGGCTCTAGGGCCACCACACTTGCACTACTGTCTACGCCTCAGTGCCCCCTATCAGAATCTAGAGTTTCAAGAAGATCTGAGATACATGTTTTTCCGACACAAAAAATTTATAAGGGGTACCCCTTTGGGTTTTTTGGGGTGACAATTCTGTGTTTCTCTGATCTTCTCGAATCTCTGGATTCCCATAGGGGGCCTCTCTCATCACACTAGGTGAAGTAAACTAGGTACTGCACACTATATAAAGTACACTAGGTAGTACACCCTAGGTGAAGCAAACAAGGTAGTGCACACTAGTTGAAGTACACTAGGTAGTGCACACTTGGTGAAGTACACTAGATAGTGCACACTAGATGAAGTAAACTAGGTAGTGCACACTAGATGAAGTAAACTAGGTAGTGCACACAAGGTGAAGTGCACTAGGTAGTGCACACTATGTGAAGTACACTAGGTAATGCACACTAGGTGAAGTACACTAGGTGAAGTACACTAGGTAGTGGACATTAGGTGAAGTACACTAGGCAGTTATGTTTAGTTACAGGTAGTGCACACTAGGTGAAGTACACTAGGTAGTTAAGGTTAGTTATCCTCTATAATCCCGCCTCTTGAGTGATACCCAGAAATTTTGAATATTGTGATCTAATATGTTTTCTGACCTGTAAGGTTGCCAGAATAATATTCATACACGGTGTGTTAATAGGCCAGAGGAGAACTGGCACTCCGATTGAGTCTGGTTTCTCTTAAGGTTTATTTTTCTCTATCATGCCCTGATGGAGTTTTGGTTACGCAGTAACAGCTGCGTGGCCTGAGCGCGGGGATCTGGTGGTGGAACTCGTTGGGCGGCGCGGTTCCACAATTTGCCTCCGTGAGATGCTTTAACAACACTTCCATGACTGAGGAGGAGCAGCTGCCTGGGAAGACACCAAGTGAAGGGGAAAAAAGTTTTAAAAAATGACAGACACGGCCAAAATTAATTTGGGCGGGTTTGCTTGTCGGTGTTTCCTCCCAAATCTGCCCGCATTCTCCACCAGTATTACGGGGTGAGGAATCACGCATCAGAAGCGCATTGCAATAGTCAAGTCTAGAAATGAGCAGGGCTTGGACAAGAAGCTGTGTTGCATGCTATGTAAGGAACAGTCTGATCTTCCTGATGTTGTGCAACACAAACCTGCATGACCGAGCTGTCTTTGAGATGTGGTTTTTGAAGGACAGCTGGTAAAATCGTGTTGTATGGTCAGATTAGCAGGGAAGACGAGCAGCTCAGTCTTTGCTAAATTGAGCTGCAGGTGATGTTTTTTCATCCATGCCGAGATGTCCGCCAGACAGCTTGAGATTCGTGCAGCTACTGTCGGATTATCTGGTTCAAAGGAGAGGTAGAGCTTGTGTCATCAGCATAACAATGATATGAGAGGCCATGTGCCTGAATAATGGGTCCCAGTGATGTAGTGTAAATGGAGAAGAGGAGAGGTCCAAGCAGTGAGCCCTGAGGAACCCCCGTGGTCAGTTGATGTGTTTTTTGGATACCTCTCCTCTCCAGACAACCTTAAAAAAAGCTACCTGTGAGATAGGACTCAAACCAGTGGAGTGGAGTCCCTGTGATGCCCAGTGATGAGAGGGTGGATAGGAGAATCTGATGATTCACAGTGTCAAAGGCAGCAGACAGATCAAGGAGGATGAGGACTGATGATTTGGATGCAGCTTTAGCCAGCCGCAGGGCTTCAGTAACTGACAATAATGCCGTCTCAGCTGAGTGGCCCTTTTTGAAACCTGACTGATTTATGTCCAGTTGATTAGACTGTGAGAGGAAAGATGAGACCTGGAGACTTTAAAACAACTCTTTCTAGTGTTTTCGCTATGAATGGTAGGAGAGAAACAGGTCTGTAGGTCAAGTGACATCAATGGAATGGCTGTTGAATGTGTCTCCAGTTTCAAGTTCCTTGAATTTGGCCTAAACAGAATGAGAACATGGATCCATCATGCCTTGTTACCACTGTGCAGGCTGGTGGTGGTGGTGTAATGGTGTGTAGGATGTTTTCTTGGCACACTTCAGGCCCCTTACTGCCAATTGGGCATCGTTTAAATGCCACGGTCTACCTGAGCATTGTTTCTGACCATGTCCATCCCTTTATGACCACCATGTACCCATCCTCTGGTGGCTACTTCCAGCAGGATAATGCACCATGTCACAAAGCTCCAATCATTTCAAATTGGTTTCTTGAACATGACAATGAGTTGACTGAACTAAAATGGCCGCCACAGTCACCAGATCTCAACCCAATAGAGCATCTTTTGGATGTGGTGGAACGGGAGCTTCGTGCCCTGGATATGCATCCCACAAATCTCCATCAACTGCAAGATGCTCTCCTATCAATATGGGCCAACATTTCTAAAGAATGCTTTCAGCAGCTTGTTGATCAATGCCACGTAGAATTAAGGCAGTTCTGAAGGTGAAAGGGGTCAAACACAGTATTAGTGTGTGTTCTTAATACTCCTTCAGGTGAGTGTATTTAGCCTACCTGGTTATGGTCTGGTCTCCTATTTTTGCAGGCTTTGAAGCATGTCAAAATCTAATCAAAACAAAAAGAGAAAAACACTTTTCTGCTAATTTTTTCTTTTTAAAAACCCCTCTCAAACAAAAACTATTTAAAGGCGCTCGGTTCAGTGTTGCCGAGTCTGGAACTGGCCTATTTTTAAACTGTTGATGTGGATTGCTACTTGGTAGCCTATAGTCCACAGGTTTAAGTAAGCAATATTACAAATATAACAATGCCATTCTGTAGAATACTGTTTTTTTTCCAATAGTGTCAGGAAAAACCACAGCAGCACTGTAGAAGCTGATTATACGCTATCGAAATTGACAAATTCTCCGACAGCTAAAAGATATGGTTTTTACAATCACAAACAACTGCTTAGAATAGATCTACGCTCCAAAACTTTGAAGCAGAAACATTGTGTAAGTTAAGAGAAAGCAGAGAAAAACTCACTCGCACCTGCAGTACTCTCAGCAAACTCAGAGAAAGAGGTTACAACGCATTGCAGATTTTAGTACACAAATAAACAAGACCTGAAACATTTTCTTCAGAAGTCAAAAACCTTTAAATAGAACGTCATGAATGTGTTGTGTCATCTAGCAACAACCTACACATCCCAGGATAAATGCTTCAGATAAAATCAAAAGGGCTACAGTCGCAAACTATTATTTGAACAGAAAAGCAAACACTGCATAGGCATGGAATACTGTATAAATAACCAATTAAAATTCTGAATGGATATGTCACCTTAAAAAAAAAGTGTGGAAAGGTCACTCCCTTAATCACTAAAAAGTTAACCTCAATTCAACACAACCTTACAATATTCCACTGTGGCCAATGAAGCCGTCTGCACAATGAATCTCATCTAGCCTACATTTTGTTATAAATTAGTTTAGATCAAGATTTGAGAGTGGATTCAACTTAAATGTATTTGCTTGGCTAGTCAGTAAAACAAAAATATCCCAAATGATAAATTTGCAGTATTGAGCAATGCAGCCATTGGAAATAAACATTATGCTCTCAAAACAGTTGATATACCATTCTAGAAAATATGATTCTAGACCTGCCGTTGTCACACTGAAACCCTTTAAATACTTGAAGTAATGAACACCTGTATCATATGAGAAGTCACTTGGTTTGATGTAAGATTAGAAACCTAAAGAAATGGATGAAAACAAATCTTTAGCGCCACAAAACGCATGTAACAAATGTTGGACAAACCAGTCCTTCTTTCTGCTTTAGATATTGCTAGCAATGTCCTGTCATAGTCTAAGAAATTAAAGTAAGAAGCAGTGTTGACAGAACTTTAGTGCAAGAATTGTTGGGCAAGACCCAACCTCAAGACAGGGCACCCGTTACCCACATGCTAATAGCATTACAAACTAACCCAAGAGTCTGTAAAGAGCTTATTCTACAAGCAAAGTAGGGTTAACAAACCAACACATTCAGAAATATAAAATTTATTTTGTTACACAAAATCTTGGATCATGCAAACAGTTAAGAAACAGCCAAAATATAACCATCAGCCAGACCCCTCATCATCCAGGATGAAGAACCGGATCCCCCCCCGAGCCGGCTGACAGAATCAGATCCCCTCAGCATTATTCTGGGTTAAGGTGGAGTTGACAGAACCAGATCCCTCAGCATTATTCTGGGTTAAGGTGGAGTTGACAGAACCGGCTCCCTCAGCATTATTCTGGGTTAAGGTGGAGTTAACAGAACCGGATCCCTCAGCATTATTCTGGGTTAAGGTGGAGTTGACAGAACCGGATCCCTCAGCATTATTCTGGGTTAAGGTGGAGTTGACAGAACCAGATCCCTCAGCATCATCCTGGGTGAGGGTGGAGTTGACAGAACCGGATCCCTCAGCATCATTCTGGGTTAAGGTGGAGTTGACAGAACCGGATCCCTCAGCATTATTCTGGGTTAAGGTGGAGTTGACAGAACCGGATCCCTCAGTATTATTCTGGGTTAAGGTGGCGTTGACAGAACCAGACCTCTCAGTATTATTCTGGGTTAAGGTGGCATTGACAGAACCAGATCCCTCAGCATCATCCTGGGTGAGGGTGGAGTTGACAGAACCGGATCCCTCAGCATTATTCTGGGTTAAGGTGGCGTTGACAGAACCAGACCTCTCAGTATTATTCTGGGTTAAGGTGGCATTGACAGAACCAGATCCCTCAGCATCATCCTGGGTGAGGGTGGAGTTGTCAGAACCGGATCCCTCAGCATTATTCTTGGTTAAGGTGGCGTTGACAGAACCGGATCCCTCAGTATTATTCTGGGTTGAGGTGGCGTTGACAGAACCAGACCTCTCAGTATTATTCTGGGTTAAGGTGGCATTGACAGAACCAGATCCCTCAGCATCATCCTGGGTGAGGGTGGAGTTGACAGAACCGGATCCCTCAGCATTATTCTGGGTTAAGGTGGAGTTGACAGAACCGGATCCCTCAGTATTATTCTGGGTTAAGGTGGCGTTGACAGAACCAGACCTCTCAGTATTATTCTGGGTTAAGGTGGCATTGACAGAACCAGATCCCTCAGCATCATCCTGGGTGAGGGTGGAGTTGTCAGAACCGGATCCCTCAGCATTATTCTTGTTTAAGGTGGCGTTGACAGAACCGGATCTCTCAGTATTATTCTGGGTTAAGGTGGCATTGACAGAACCAGATCCCTCAGTATTATTCTGGGTTAAGGTGGCATTGACAGAACCAGATCCCTCAGCATCATCCTGGGTGAGGGTGGAGTTGTCAGAACCGGATCCCTCAGCATTATTCTTGGTTAAGGTGGCATTGACAGAACCGGATCCCTCGGTATTATTCTGGGTTAAGGTGGCGTTGATTGAACCAGATCCCTCAGCATCATCCTGGGTGAGGGTGGAGTTGACAGAACCGGATCCCTCAGCATTATTCTGGGTTAAGGTGGAGTTGACAGAACCAGATCCCTCAGCATTATTCTTGGTTAAGGTGGAGTTGACAGAACCGGATCCCTCGGTATTATTCTGGGTTAAGGTGGCGTTGACAGAACCAGATCCCTCAGCATCATCCTGGGTGAGGGTGGAGTTGACAGAACCGGATCCCTCAGCATTATTCTGGGTTAAGGGCGAGTTGACAGAACCGGATCCCTCAGTATTATTCTGGGTTAAGGGCGAGTTGACAGAACTGGATGCCTCAGTATTATTCTGGGTTAAGGGCGAGTTGACAGAAACGGATCCCTCAGTATTATTCTGGGTTAAGGTGGAGCTGACAGAACCAGATCCCTCAGCATTATTCTGGGTTAAGGTGGCGTTGACAGAACCAGATCCCTGAGCTAACACCAAAAGTAACAAGAACCATGCAAATGGGTTATTAAACTCATACTCTTTAACACAACAACAGAACATTAGATTAAGAAACACAAAGAGGTCTACAAACTTTTTCCAGCATTACTCCAGGAAGGATCCAAGGACACAGCTTCAATTGGGGAGCTGAAAACTGGAAAACACAGATATTAAACAAAAACAAATAATACAATTTACGTTAAGCAAACAAAAAAATAACTCACCATGCCACACCAACTGGTGATAAAGAACCATTAAAACGGTAACTTTAATCAAGCCCATTGTATAACACAACCCAAGCCACTAAAAAAAGCAAATGCCAGCAAAATGTCCAAACCAACCAAGTCTTTTAAAGCCAAACAGAACACCATTTGTACCACCTGGAGGACTCGTTAACTCATTATTGGAGCAAATCAGCTAATTAATGAGATCAATAATTAATCAATCACTCAGCATTGAAGCTGATGTTATATCCCATAGAACTGAAGTTTCAATGTTCATCTCTTGTGATTCATTGAGCTCTACTGAATGAAAACCCAACACACACACAGACACACACACACACACACACACACACACACACACACACAGGTTTGTTTCACTATATTAGTGAGGACATTACATAGACTTCCATTGATTTTATATCTGGTTAATGATACTTTCTATCCCCTAACCCAACCCCTATCCCTAAACCTACCCATCACAGAAACATGTGCAGAACAACAGATTTAAATACAAACATGTTTTGGCTGATTTATAAGCCTTTTAAACTAGTGAGGACCAGTCCAATGTCCTCACTAGTGGGTCATTTTCATGTTTTACTATATAAGTGAGGACATTTGTGTCCTCACAAGTATTGCCAAACAAGGAACACACACACACACACACACACACACACACACACACACACACACACACACACACACACACACACACACACACACAGAGTATTATTCCACATCAACTGGTAAAAAAGCACCAAATAAATGAATTATATCAGTTTTTCGTCCAGACAGATCCAGCATTTTGGGAGCCTGAAACCACTATTTTTAAAAACCCAGAATGGATAAATCTGAAAATTACACCGTTGTGTTTTCATGTGTACAGCCAATCCATACAAACACAAACAACTCTATGATATTTAAATATTTAAAAAAAAAACATTTAAAACAACCCAAACTCACCTATATACATATAGAATGCTGCTTTTGCTGCATAGTTCACAATTTTGTAAATGAAATTAAATAAATAAATCAACTCCATAGTGGATTCCAAGTGATCAAGGACTCATGATGTTCCAGTTCAGTCCATTGCAAATGTTCCATCAGAAGTGGGTCTGGGTCTGCTTAGTACAGTAGAGTTTCATTCATCCTTGAAAATGTATATTAAATGTGAAATATCATCTATAAACACTATGTCTGCGGACTGCTTATCTGGCGGCGCTCAATAATTGGGAAGAGGCCTGTCTTTATGTGTTTGGCTCCCGTTCACTTCTGGAAGGCTCTAGGACCACCACACTTGCACTCCTGTCTACGTCTCAGTGCCCCCTATCAGAATCCAGAGTTTCGAGAAGATCTGAAATACATGTTTTTCAGACACAAAAAATATATAAGGGGTATGGGTTTTTTTGGGGTGACAATTTTGAGTTTTTCTGATCTTCTTAAATCACTGGATTCCCATAGGTGGCACGGAAGCGTACACTGGAGCGCAAGTCTGGTGGCCCTACAGCCCTCAGGAGCCGAAACACAAAGGCATCCCATTTCCAATTTATGCAGTGGCACCCAAATAAGGGGCCCATGGACACTGCTTTTTCTATGCAAATTAAGAACTCATATTACTCAAAAGTTAGATGAATGTGTGCGGTTGAGGTTGCCTAGTACAGCAGAGGTGTTTTAATCCATGAAAATGTATATTAAATGTGAAATATCATCTATAAACAATGTGTCCGCAGACCGGTTATCTGGCGGCGCTCAATAATTGGGAAGAGGCATGTCTTTATGTTTTTGGCTCCTGTTCAGCTCTGGAAGGCTCTAGGGCCACCACACTTGCACTACTGTCTACGCCTCAGTGCCCCCTATCAGAATCTAGAGTTTCAAGAAGATCTGAGATACATGTTTTTCCGACACAAAAAATTTATAAGGGGTACCCCTTTGGGTTTTTTGGGGTGACAATTCTGTGTTTCTCTGATCTTCTCGAATCTCTGGATTCCCATAGGGGGCCTCTCTCATCACACTAGGTGAAGTAAACTAGGTACTGCCACCACAGTGTTTGTAGCTCTGTATAGCTGTGTTTGAATCTCTATTTGATATATTTTCTTTGTAATTTACACTGCTAAATATAACTTACTCATCACCATATAGTGTTTAATATAGCCTATCAATTTAAGTTTGACATTACTAGCTTTTAATCTAAATCATTACCACACGTTAGCTTTTCGCTAGCCTGGTAGCTTTCCATCCCAGCATCCAGGTCTCCTGTTTTCTGAGTTCTATAGACAACTGTGGTGAGTTGGATTATTAAAAAGACTCCATCAGACAACTGTGGTAAGTTTTGGATTCATCAACAAATACGGTAAGCCATGTCTTCTTCTCCTGTCATTGTCACTTGCACTGCATGCTACATGTTTAGCATATCTATCTCCGTTGGCGAACAGGGCTTCACATGTGATAAATGTAAGGAATTAATCAGGCTGACGGAGAAGATTTCAGATTTAGAGACACGCATCCAAGCTTTATGTGAGAGTAGTGAGAATGTAACAGCTTTAGATACTGCTTTGGATGCGACTAGCTTAGTGAACACTCATTGTTTGGTTCCGGCTGAGCCCGCGCAGCAGGGCTGGGTGACGATGAGAAAGCATAGTCGCGGATCAAAAAACCACTCTTCCGTTCCGATTAGAACATCAAACAGGTTCTCCCCACTCAGTGACGCACCCACTGAGGATCCTGTTGAAAGTGCCCTAGTTATTGGCGATTCTATTACACGGAATGTGAAAATAGAGACACCAGCCACCATAGTCACATGTTTCCCGGGAGCCAGAGCGCCTGACATCAAAGCAAATTTAAAAGTGCTGGCTAAAGCTAATCGTAAATTCTCTAAGATTATTATTCACGTTGGCACTAATGATGTTCGACTTCGCCAGTCGGAGATCACCAAAATTAACATTAAAGAGGTGTGTAAACTCGCAAGTACGATGTCAAAAGCCGTATATTTCTCTGGTCCTCTCCCCGCGAAAAGGAGTGATGAAATAGTTAGCAGATTATCATCACTCAATGGCTGGTTGTCTAAGTGGTGTCTGCAAAATAACATAGGGTTCATAGACAATTGGAAAAGTTTTTGGGGCAGACCTGACCTGTTGAAGATGGACGGCATTCATCCCTCCTGGGCTGGTGCTGCTCTTCTCTCTAGTAATTTGGCACATAGTCTTAGAGCTAAACCTTGACTCACTGGGGCCCAGGTCAGGAAGCAGACAAACTGGCTAAACCAACCGTCTGCTAGCTGTCTCACGTCACCAAAGTCAGCTAAATCCCAGCACATAGAGACTCTTTCACCTAGATATTATCACATAGAGACTGTGTCTGTTCCCCGAATTAGTAAATACAAAAAACCATCAAAACCATTCAACAGTAAAAATTTAATTGATGTCCAACAAATAAACAACAGATATAATACGGATGAACAATTGATAAAGCTTGGGTTGCTGAATATTCGATCCCTTTCGCCAAAAACGCTTGTTGTCAATGATATGATTATAGATCATAACTTAGATGTGCTGTGTTTGACAGAAACCTGGCTAAAACCTGACGATTACATTACTTTAAATGAGTGCACCCCCCGAGATTATTGTTACAAACATGAGCCACGTCTGAAAGGTAAAGGGGGAGGTGTGGCTGTAATTTATAATAATATTTTCAGTATTACTCAGAAGTCTAGTTTCAAATATAATTCCTTTGAAGTTTTGGTGCTTTATGTAACACTGTGTAGTGTAAATGATAAATCCCTTCTGACATTTGTGTTGGCTACTGTATACAGGCCACCAGGGCACAATACAGACTTTATCAAAGAATTTGCTGGTTTTGTATCGGAGTTAGTATTAGCTGTAGATAAAGTACTAATTGTTGGGGATTTTAATATCCACGTAGACAATGAAAAAGACGCATTGGGATTGGCATTTAGAGACATTCTAAACTCTATTGGAGTTAGACAACACGTATCGGGACCCACTCATCGCCTTAATCATACTTTAGATCTAATAATGTCACATGGAATAAATGTTGATACTGTTAAAATTCTGCAGCAGAGCGATGACATCTCAGATCATTACCTAATATCATGTATACTTAATTTACCTAAGGCTGCAAAGCCATCCCCTCGCTTCAAATATGGCAGGACGATAACCGCTGCGACCAAAGATTACTTTGAACATAATCTTTCTCATCAGTTCCATCTCCTCAGCATTACAGATAGCCAAGAGGAACTTGATGCTGCAACAGAAACTATTGACTCTCTCCTTACTAGCACTTTAGACATAGTTGCTCCCCGGCGCTTAAAGAAGATTAAAGCAAATAATCCAACGCCGTGATACAACGAGCACACTCGGGCCCTTAAAACAGCAGCCAGAAAAATGGAGCGCAGCTGGAAGAAAACAAAACTAGAGGTTTTTCGCAATTTGTGGAAAGAGAGCATGATTGCATACAGAAAGGCCATAAAAACTGCTAGATCTGCTTATTTCTCAACTCTTTTAGAAGAAAACAAACACAACCCTAAGTATTTATTCGATACAGTGGCTAAATTATCAAAAAATAAAGCTTCAGCTTCTGATGTTTGTAAACAACACAGCAGTAATGACTTTATGAACTTCTTTACTAGTAAGATTGATAATATTAGGAATAAAATTATAACCATGCAGCCGTCTATTACAGTATCACTTCAGACAGAGCGCTGTAGTGTCACTGAGGAAAAATTACACTCATTCACTGCTATAGGAGGAGAAGAATTGGCTAAACTTGTAAAATCATCAAAATCAACAACATGTATGCTTGACCCTATACCGACTAGGCTATTAAAAGAGATACTTCCAGAGGTCATAGATCCTCTGCTTAATATCATTAATTCATCTTTGACATTAGGATATGTACCGAAAACTTTTAAGTTGGCTATAATTAAACCACTTATTAAAAAAACGCAACTTGATCCTAAAGAATTAGTCAATTACAGGCCAATCTCGAATCTACCGTTTCTATCAAAAATACTAGAAAAGGCCGTGTCTTCACAATTATGTTCTTTTTTAGAAAGAAATGGTATATGTGAGGATTTCCAGTCAGGATTTAGACCGTATCATAGCACTGAGACTGCTCTAATTAGAGTTACAAATGATTTACTCTTATCATCTGATCGTGGTTGTATCTCTCTATTAGTGTTACTCGATCTTAGCGCTGCATTTGATACTATCGATCACAATATTCTTCTGAATAGACTTGAGTTATGTTGGCGTTAGTGGAACTGCTTTGGCATGGTTTAAATCGCACTTATCTGACCGTTATCAGTTTGTAGCAGTAAATGAAGAGATGTCACACCGATCACATGTTCAGTATGGGGTACCGCAAGGCTCAGTGTTAGGACCGCTGCTCTTCACCCTGTATCTGCTCCACTGGGAGATATCATTAGGAAACATGGCGTTAGTTTTCATTGTTATGCTGACGATACTCAGCTCTATATTTCCTCACGCCCTGATGAAACCTACCAATTCACAAGATTAACAGAATGCATAGCTGATATAAAAAATTGGATGAATAGTAATTTTCTGCAACTTAATTCAGATAAAACTGAATTTTTAATTATTGGACAGAAAAGCTCCACAAGTAGTAACCGAGAATACTGTCTAACACTTGATGACTGCTCTGTCAAGCCCTCGCCGTCAGTGAGGAACCTGGGTGTGCTCTTTGATACCAATCTTTCATTTGAAAGCCACGTTTCTAGCATTTGTAAAACCGCATTCTATCATCTTAAAAATATATCTAAATTACGGCACATGCTTTCAATGCAAAATGCTGAACAGTTAGTACATGCATTCATGAGCTCAAGGCTAGATTATTGTAATGCTCTACTGGGTGGTTGCCCTGCTCGCTTAATAAACAAACTCCAGCTAGTCCAAAATGCAGCAGCTAGAGTTCTTACTAGAACCAGGAAGTATGATCATATTAGTCCAGTTCTGTCAACACTGCACTGGCTCCCTATTAAACATCGCAGACATTTTAAAATCTTGCTTATTACTTACAAAGCACTAAATAGTTTAGCTCCCCGGTACTTAAGCGAGCTCTTAACGCATTATACCCCATCACGTCGATTGCGGTCTCAAAACTCTGGCCAGTTGATCATACCTAGAATATCTAAATCAACTGCAGGCGGTCGATCATTTTCCTATTTAGCTCCTAAATTGTGGAATAGTCTTCCTAGCATTGTTCGGGAAGCAGACACACTCTGTCAGTTTAAATCTAGACTAAAAACACATCTCTTTACTATGGCATACACATAGAACATTTTTAACTTTCATTATTCAGATCAATTGACTGATTGTTAGGCTGCATTAACTAGGTCAGCCGGAACCGGGAACACTTCCCATAACACCTGATGTACTCGTTACATCATAAAAAGAGTGACATCTACGCTAATGTTAGTCTCTCTGTTTATCCCGAGGTTTATCCCGGATCTGGGCCCTGTCCGGATCGGATGGTGGACCTGCCTGGACATGACCAGCTCATCCTGGAGTGTCTGCTGAGCCGTGTCAATTGGTGTCTCCTCTGAATTTGCCTCACTGGCACAACATGCTCAAAACCCGTCTTCGGCGCAATAATTCCGATCTTTCATGTATTCATACTCTTGTGTAATTGACGCCCCATCCTAACTAAATCTGTCTCTTCCGTGATACCCTGAAAATTTTGAATAATCCGATCTAGTATGATTTCCGACCTGTAAGGTTGCCAGAATAATAATCTTACACGGTGTGTTAATAGGCCAGAGGAGAACTGGCACCCCGACTGAGTCTGGTTTCTCCCAAGGTTTATTTTTCTCCATCACGCCCTGATGGAGTTTTGGTTCCTTTCCACTGTCGCCTTTGGCTTGGCTTGCTCAGTTGGGGACACTAAAAATATGATTAAAGTTATTCAACTTATTATACAAATAAAATGTATGAATGAGGTCTTATTTAATTCTATAAACTATAATACTGATCTGCCAACATTGTCGCTATATGATAAATTAAAATAAGCTGATAACATCACAGTTTTCTCCAGTACGACTGTACAGCCAAATCTAATTTTGTCGCAATATTATCCTGTTTGACACTGAAGCTGCTTTGACACAATCGTGATTGTAAAAGCGCTATATAAATAAAGTTGATTGATTGATTGATACTGCACACTATATAAAGTACACTAGGTAGTACACCCTAGGTGAAGCAAACTAGGTAGTGCACACTAGTTGAAGTACACTAGGTAGTGCACACTTGGTGAAGTACACTAGATAGTGCACACTAGATGAAGTAAACTAGGTAGTGCACACTAGATGAAGTAAACTAGGTAGTGCACACAAGGTGAAGTGCACTAGGTAGTGCACACTATGTGAAGTACACTAGGTAATGCACACTAGGTGAAGTACACTAGGTGAAGTACACTAGGTAGTGGACATTAGGTGAAGTACACTAGGCAGTTATGGGTAACAGTTTACTTGAAGGGGTGTCCATAAGACTGACATGACACCTTCATAATCATGACATGACATGTGTCATGAATATGAAGGAGTTTTTATGCATGTTTATAACAACTGTCATTAAGTGTCATTCGCTTAATTATGTCATTTTTAATGCAATGATGACATTTCGGAGATGTCTTTGTTATGACAACTTGACATAAACCAATACATCATAACCTGTCAGTGTCTTTGTCATGACAACTTGACATTACCAAGACAACATAACCTGTCATAAACAGACATGAAATGACATAGCAGATTAATTATCAAATTTAAGAAACTACTTAGCTTTTTGGGTTTACATTACATTAGTTGCTAGGCAACGTGGGGGAGAGGACGCTGGCGTTGTCTGTTCGCCGCTTCTCCACCCACAAATCATGTTAACTTTACTATTAAATTTAGATTTGATTTTATTTTCTTATTTTTGTGACTAGTCTAACAGTCAGAGCTACAATTGGGACTGTTGCTGATTGCTGGCAGCCACTGAGAGGACGTTGTTCGCCGTTTTTTCACCGCTTCTCTTCTGTTTTTGTTTGAATTTGTGGTTGGTTTTGGTTTGAAGGACATTTGATGTTGCTCGCTGCGGCTGCTCTCTCTTCTGGGTGTCGGCTGCTCACTGGTGGTCTCCCTCGGGCTTGAACTGCATGGTGGCTGAAGTTTGCTCCATGCTAGCGTCATCAGCGTCCGGCATGATGTTGAGATGTAATTTTTACTTGTTATTCATGTATTGATATTTTTCCCTTTGTTGCACTTTGAGATTCTTCGGAATGAAAAGTGCTTTATAAATAAAATCTATTATTATTATTATTATTATTAAACTGTCATGTGGTTGGTTTTGACGTTGGCTGTCATTAGGCTATCATGTCATGATTTTTTTATAAATTTAATTTGTCATTAACATGTCATTAAGTGTCAATACTCTGTCAAATTATTTTATAACAGTGTCATGAATATTTAGCTTGACCTGAAATATGGCATCATGGAGGTAATCGTACAGAGTCATTAAAAACTATTAATATAACTCAAAATGATAGCGTGGCATAGACATATACACCTATATGATGATGTCTATGGTGGCACCACTGGTTATGTGTACGCTGTAACAGTTGTTGGCAGAGCCTCAGTCAGGTTAGTTTGTTTAGGTGTTTAATGTCAATTCAGTTTGCAGTAAGTAAAAACAATTCACAACAACGTTATTTTGGGTTTATTATACTTTATTTAAACTTTCGCTCACTCTTTAACGAATAGTTTGAGTTTATTCTTACCATTTCTTTGTTTGTCTGTTTGTTATGTCGGAGTCCCGTGTGCTGGTGCACCGTCAAAAGGGGTTCGGGCGGAAACGTTGGCCCTAGATATAATGTTCCGCCTAGGCTGTAGCGGCAACCATTCCTTGTTCAGCCCGGGGTGGGGCTCTAAAGACTATTCCTCTTATTTTTATACATCGGAAGATCATTTATAAAGTGAAGTAATTTGACAAAGTGTTATTTTTCTGTGTTTGTTTATGTGTGCATATGATGTTGATATATAAATGTTTATTTTGTGTAATGGCCATTATTTGTGTACGTGTTTTCCCCTTTTTGCGTTAATTGGTGCTGGTCACCTTTGTATAAATTCATGCTTTGTGTTTTTAAGAGTCAGTTCTGTGAGAGGGCAGGTCTTAAAAATTAAATGATTGATTTTATTTCTCGAACTCCTTTTCATATTTTTAAGACATTTGAAATTGTCTATTATCTAACCTTCTGTTGAAGCTGGTGGTTTTATTTTTAGACTTAAAAAATAAAATAAAACATTATGAACTGAAAAATATTAATGATGCTGTTATTAAAAAATTATTTGACAGCGTATTAACACCTAATTACATTTTAATGACAAATTAAACTTGTGCCACTGAAAAAAATGTATGACATTATAATGGCCTCAGTCAACATCAAAACCAACCACATAACAGTTTAAGGTTAACCCTATAAGATAAGTAGTTTCTTAAATTTGATAATCTGTTATGTCATGTTTATGACAGGTTATGTTGTCTTGGTAATGTCAAGTTGTCATGACAAAGACACTGACAGGTTATGATGTATTGGTTTATGTCAAGTTGTCATAACAAAGACAACTCCGAAATGTCATCATTGCATTAAAAATGACATAATTAAGCGAATGACACTTAATGACAGTTGTCATAAACATGCACAAAAACTCCTTCATATTCATGACACGTGTCATGTCATGATTATGACATGTATCAAAAAACATCTGTATCAAAAAATGTCTCAAAAAACATCTTTTGTATATTCCCAGGCAATAGTCTATTTCTTACTTTAAACATGAATACAGCAATTTGATATTCAATTTGGTCATAATATTTTAATAATCTCGACTGCCAAAATAATGAATTTGTATGTTCACAAAATCCAACATTATGAATAATTCTCATAGCTCGTTTTTGCATTATTACTAACGGCTGTAGTGAATATCGGTAAGTGCTTCCCCACACCTCTACACAGTAGTTCAAATACGGTAACACTAATGAACAATACAAGATGCGAAGAGATTTAACATCCAGTATATACTTAGCTCTAGCCAGAATTGCGATACTTTTAGACAGTTTGGTTTGAATGTATTTTATGTGAGGCTTCCAACAGATCTTTTCATCTATGATTACTCCGAGAAACTTATTTTCATGTACTCTTTCTAAGTTAAACCCCTCTATCTGTATTTGTACTTGTTGATTTGGCTTACAGTTTCCAAATATCATGAACGTTGTTTTACTCAAATTTATCGATAATCTATTAATATCCAACCATTGTTTTATTTTCCTAAATTCTGAGGTGATTAATTCTGAAAGTAGCTTTAAGTTGTCTCCTGAACCAAATATATTGGTGTCATCTGCAAATAGTACAAACTTCAATACTTCCGATACTTTACAAATATCATTAATATAAAGTAAAAATAACTTTGGTCCTAACACTGACCCCTGTGGGACACCACATTTCATGCCCAAACATTCAGATGAATGCTCTCCTATTTTCACAAATTGCTGTCTGTCTCTCAGATAACTGGTTACCCAATTTAAAACTACCCCCCTGATCCCCATGCGTTCTAGTTTACTGATTAATATTTCATGATTTATTGTGTCAAATGCTTTTTTTAGATCAATAAATACCCCAACTGCACATTTATTTTGATCTGTAGCGTTTGTTATTTCTTCAATGAGTTCTGTTAATGCTAATGCTGTTGAGTTTTTTTTCCTAAATCCATATTGACTATCTGAAAGTAATTTATTTTTATCAATAAATTTCTCTAATCTATTATTAAATAATTTTTCAAGGATCTTTGCAAATTGTGATAATAGAGAGATTGGCCTGTAATTTGTGAATTGGTGTCTGTTTCCATTTTTATATATTGGAGTAACTTTTGCTATTTTCATTTTTGTTGGAAATGTACCTGTTAAAAACGATAAATTGCAAATGTTCATTAATGGTTTGGCAATCCCCTCGATTACTTTTTTTATAATTAATATATCTATTCCATCATGATCAGTGGATGTTTTGTTTTTACATTCTTTAACAATATTTATTATTTCTTTTTCATCAACTGCTGTCAAAAATATTGAGTTAGGATTTCTATCTACTAAATTGTTATATCTACTTTCTAATGTTTGTGGAACTGGAATTTGCTCTGCTAAGTTTGGACCCACATTTACAAAAAAATTATTAAACTTATTAACCACCTCCTCCATATCATTGATGTTTTCATCATTATCAGTGAAATGATGTGGATAATTATCCCGTTTGGTATTATTTTTAATTATTTTATTTAAGATGTTCCACATACCTTTAATATTATTTTTGTTGTTATCTAGTAGTTTTGCATAATAGTCTTTCTTACAAATTCTCATAATATTCGTTAACTTGTTCTTATATTTCTTATATCTATTTTCGGCCTCTATTGTTCTGTGTTTCATAAAGTCTCTATAAAATGTATTTTTCTTTTTACAAGCATTTTTCAATCCCTTAAAGATCCACGGTCTATCATTTTGTCTTTGTTTCCTGCTCAATATTTTGATTGGGCAGTTTTTATCATATAATAGTTTAAATATTTTTAGGAATTGTTCATATGCTTTATCTACATCTTTTTCGTTATCCATAAACGTCCAATCTTGTGCTAGCAAATCAACTTTCAATGCCTCCATTGTTTCTTCTGTTCTGACCCTCTTAAAGAATATTTTTTTATCTTGTCTTTTTAAACTATAGTTATTATCATACACTATAAAAATTGGTAGGTGGTCACTGATATCATTAATCAGTAAACCACTCACTATTTCATTTTGTATAATATTTGTAAATATATTATCTATTAGCGTCGCGCAATGAGACGTTATTCGACTGGGCCTAGTAATCTGAGGATATAGCCCTAAACTAAACACGGTGTTAATAAAATCCTCTGTCCTTTTATGATTTTTTGGGTTTAACAAATCAATATTGAAATCCCCACAGATGAACACAATTCTTTGACTAGTCATTGTAAATGTTTCTTCCATCCATTCCTTAAATGTATCAATATTCGAACTTGGTGACCTATATACACAACTTACAATTATATTTTTCTTTTTTTCCATACTTATTTCTATTGTAACACATTCCAACAGATTGTCCACTACCAGTGACATTTTTTCCACCACTTTATAATTTAAATCCTTGTCCACATATAATGTAACCCCACCTCCATTCTTATTTACTCTGTTAATTGAAAACATTTCATATCCCTCTATTTCAAAATCTGACCCTTTTTCACTGTTTATCCACGTTTCAGTTACTGCGATTATATTAAAGTGCTGTTTCAGTTGTTTAAGATAGTGTTTAATACTGTGAAAGTTGGCATAGAGACTTCTACTATTAAAGTGTATAATAGATAGCTGCTGCTCAGTCTTAATTGAACTATTAAAATTTTCCTCAGTGTAATAGTGACATTTATTGTTGATGCCAGCAAAGAAGTTGTTTACCGGATCAATGTCATTTTCTATATCCTGTGCATTGTAATCCGTGTACTGCAAAGAGTTCAGTTCCAATTGCTCATATTCAACCAATCTTTGTAGTAAATGCCCATCTCCGTTATGTGTTATTTTATTTTGCGACATAGTGAAATTAGAATTTCAGCATGATATTTGCCTACCTGTTTATGTGTTGATGTTAGCTGGCTTTGTTTGTTTTGGTACACTGGACCGGGGATAAATAATCAGTTTATCCTGCCGTAAAAAGGCAATGTCCCCCTTTTCTCTCGCCGCTCTTAGTTCCGGCATGAGATCTTTTCTTTTCCTTCTGACTGCCTCTGTAAAATCTTCATTGATGTATATTCTGGAACCTTTTAGATGTTTGGATCTTTGTAGTATTTCCGTTCTGTCCTTGTGTCTTAGGAGTTTTACCACGATTTGCCTCGGTCGGTCTCCACCCGGTTTTCCTATACGGTGAGCCCTCTCTACCTCCACCTCGTGTTGCAGCTGTAATTTTTCCTTCACAACTTTTTGTATCTTCTCCTCCGTCTCTGACCAAGTCTTTCCTTGTGACTCCTGTATCCCATCGAATACCAGATTATTTCGCCTGATTTGGCTCTCCAGATACTCCATTTTGTCTGAGACCGGCATCAAACTGTCACATATTTTAAAAATATCATTTTGTATCGAGGTACTGCGTTCCTTCAGATCTTTTATCTCACTTTTAATATCATCCACTTCTTTTTGTGTATACTGCAAGCTAGTTTTTATTTCTTGCATTTCCTTGGATATTGACTCTAATCTCGAGTTAGTGGAGTCCATAATTAGCTTGACAAAGCCATTGAAATTGCTATGTTGTTGTTCCAGTAATGCGGTGAACATTTCCTTTTGTTGCTGCAACATTTCATTTACACAACTGATAGTCACATATTCTTCTTCTTGCTTTGTCTCCTTTTTTGGCGGCATGTTTTGTTGTTATCCGTAAACTGCGCGTTGTTCAAAACGAGTCAATCAGTGAAACCTTTGTTTTCAAACACGCGTCCAAACTCCTGTAGGAAAATGGGAGCGCTCCTTTGTTAAGAGTAATAACATTTGTTAGTGGTTATTTTGAATTTATGCATGTATGTATATGGCATGTGGAGGTATGTGTATGTGTCGGTGGATATAGGGGTATAGGTATATATATGAGTGTATGTATGTATAAATACAAATGTGTACATGAGTATGTATATGTGTTGATGTATATATGTGTATGAGTAGGCGTAGGCATATGCATGTTATTTAAGGAAAAATAATAATTAAAGGGGTAGGAGTATATAAGTTTTACTTCATCCTACTCCTTTTTCGTTCATGGGATAGAATTAATTTTTTTTTTTTGTCTTTCACCTTTATTTGTTTCTTTTGTTAATGTCTGAATATTTTTGTATTTATATTTCTCTCATGTTCGAAAATAAACAAATAAAACTAAAGGTGTCATGTCAGTCTTATGCACACCCCTTCAAGTAAAGTGTTACCCAGTTATGTTTAGTTACAGGTAGTGCACACTAGGTGAAGTACACTAGGTAGTTAAGGTTAGTTATCCTCTATAATCCCGCCTCTTGAGTGATACCCAGAAATTTTGAATATTGTGATCTAATATGTTTTCTGACCTGTAAGGTTGCCAGAATAATAATCATACACGGTGTGTTAATAGGCCAGAGGAGAACTGGCACCCCGACTGAGTCTGGTTTCTCTTAAGGTTTATTTTTCTCTATCATGCCCTGATGGAGTTTTGGTTACGCAGTAACAGCTGCGTGGCCTGAGCGCGGGGATCTGGTGGTGGAACTCGTTGGGCGGCGCGGTTCCACAATTTGCCTCCGTGAGATGCTTTAACAACACTTCCATGACTAAGGAGGAGCAGCTGCCTGGAAAGACACCAAGTGAAGGGGAAAAAAGTTTTTAAAAATGACAGACACGGCCAAAATTAATTTGGGCGGGTTTGCTTGTCGGTGTTTCCTCCCAAATCTGCCCGCATTCTCCACCAGTATTACGGGGTGAGGAATCACGCATCAGAAGCGCATTGCAATAGTCAAGTCTAGAAATGAGCAGGGCTTGGACAAGAAGCTGTGTTGCATGCTATGTAAGGAACAGTCTGATCTTCCTGATGTTGTGCAACACAAACCTGCATGACCGAGCTGTCTTTGAGATGTGGTTTTTGAAGGACAGCTGGTAAAATCGTGTTGTATGGTCAGATTAGCAGGGAAGACGAGCAGCTCAGTCTTTGCTAAATTGAGCTGCAGGTGATGTTTTTTCATCCATGCCGAGATGTCCGCCAGACAGCTTGAGATTCGTGCAGCTACTGTCGGATCATCTGGTTCAAAGGAGAGGTAGAGCTTGTGTGTCATCAGCATAACAATGATATGAGAGGCCATGTGCCTGAATAATGGGTCCCAGTGATGTAGTGTAAATGGAGAAGAGGAGAGGTCCAAGCAGTGAGCCCTGAGGAACCCCCGTGGTCAGTTGATATGTTTTTTGGATACCTCTCCTCTCCAGGCAACCTTAAAAAAGCTACCTGTGAGATAGGACTCAAACCAGTGGAGTGGAGTCCCTGTGATGCCCAGTGATGAGAGGGTGGATAGGAGAATCTGATGATTCACAGTGTCAAAGGCAGCAGACAGATCAAGGAGGATGAGGACTGATGATTTGGATGCAGCTTTAGCCAGCCGCAGGGCTTCAGTAACTGACAATAATGCCGTCTCAGCTGAGTGGCCCTTTTTGAAACCTGACTGGTTTACGTCCAGTTGATTAGACTGTGAGAGGAAAGATGAGACCTGGAGACTTTAAAACAACTCTTTCAAGTGTTTTCGCTATGAATGGTAGGAGAGAAACAGGTCTGTAGGTCAAGTGACATCAATGGAATGGCTGTTGAGTGTGTCTCCAGTTTCAAGTTCCTTGAATTTGGCCTAAACAGAATGAGAACATGGATCCATCATGCCTTGTTACCACTGTGCAGGCTGGTGGTGGTGGTGTAATGGTGTGGGGGATGTTTTCTTGGCACACTTCAGGCCCCTTACTGCCAATTGGGCATCGTTTAAATGCCACGGTCTACCTGAGCATTGTTTCTGACCATGTCCATCCCTTTATGACCACCATGTACCCATCCTCTGGTGGCTACTTCCAGCAGGATAATGCACCATGTCACAAAGCTCCAATCATTTCAAATTGGTTTCTTGAACATGACAATGAGTTGACTGAACTAAAATGGCCGCCACAGTCACCAGATCTCAACCCAATAGAGCATCTTTTGGATGTGGTGGAACGGGAGCTTCGTGCCCTGGATGTGCATCCCACAAATCTCCATCAACTGCAAGATGCTCTCCTATCAATATGGGCCAACATTTCTAAAGAATGCTTTCAGCAGCTTGTTGATCAATGCCACGTAGAATTAAGGCAGTTCTAAAGGGGAAAGGGGGTCAAACACAGTATTAGTGTGTGTTCTTAATACTCCTTCAGGTGAGTGTATTTAGCCTACCTGGTTATGGTCTGGTCTCCTATTTTTGCAGGCTTTGAAGCATGTCAAAATCTAATCAAAACAAAAAGAGAAAAACACTTTTCTGCTAATTTTTTCTTTTTAAAAACCCCTCTCAAACAAAAACTATTTAAAGGCGCTCGGTTCAGTGTTGCCGAGTCTGGAACTGGCCTATTTTTACACTGTTGATGTGGATTGCTACTTGGTAGCCTATAGTCCACAGGTTTAAGTAAGCAATATTACAAATATAACAATGCCATTCTGTACAATACTTTTTTTTTTCCAATAGTGTCAGGAAAAACCACAGCAGCACTGTAGAAGCTGATTATACGCTATCAAAATTGACAAATTCTCCGACAGCTAAAAGATATGGTTTTTACAATCACAAACAACTGCTTAGAATAGATCTACGCTCCAAAACTTTGAAGCAGAAACATTGTGTAAGTTAAGAGAAAGCAGAGAAAAACTCACTCGCACCTGCAGTACTCTCAGCAAACTCAGAGAAAGAGGTTACAACGCATTGCAGATTTTAGTACACAAATAAACAAGACCTGAAACATTTTCTTCTGAAGTCAAAAACCTTTAAATAGAACGTCATGAATGTGTTGTGTCATCTAGCAACAACCTACACATCCCAGGATAAATGCTTCAGATAAAATCAAAAGGGCTACAGTCGCAAACTATTATTTGAACAGAAAAGCAAACACTGCATAGGCATGGAATACTGTATAAATAACCAATTAAAATTCTGAATGGATATGTCACCTTAAAAAAAAAAGTGTGGAAAGGTCACTCCCTTAATCATTAAAAAGTTAACCTCAATTCAACACAACCTTACAATATTCCACTGTGGCCAATGAAGCCGTCTGCACAATGAATCTCATCTAGCCTACATTTTGTTATAAATTAGTTTAGATCAAGATTTGAGAGCGGAGTCAACTTAAATGTATTTGCTTGGCTAGTCAGTAAAACAAAAATATCCCAAATCATAAATTTGTGATTGCGTTTTGCAGTATTGAGCAATGCAGCCATTGGAAATAAACATTATGCTCTCAAAACAGTTGATATACCATTCTAGAAAATATGATTCTAGAGCTGCCGTTGTCACACTGAAACCCTTTAAATACTTGAAGTAATAAACACCTGTATCATATGAGAAGTCACTTGGTTTGATTATAAACCTAAAGAAATGGATGAAAACTGGGTGGTTGCCCTGCTCGCTTAATAAACAAACTCCAGCTGGTCCAAACCGCAGCAGCTAGAGTTCTTACTAGAACCAGGAAGTATGATCATATTAGTCCAGTTCTGTCAACACTGCACTGGCTCCCTATTAAACATCGCATACATTTTAAAATCTTGCTTATTACTTACAAAGCACTAAATAGTTTAGCTCCCCGGTACTTAAGCGAGCTCTTAACGCATTATACTCCATCACGTCTATTGCGGTCTCAAAACTCTGGCCAGTTGATCATACCTAGAATATCTAAATCAACTGCAGGCGGTCGATCATTTTCCTATTTAGCTCCTAAACTGTGGAATAGTCTTCCTAGCATTGTTACTTCCCATAACACCTGATGTACTCATTACATCATAAAAAGAGTGGCATCTACGCTAATGTTGTCTCTCTGTTTATCCCGAGGTTTATCCCGGATCTGGGCCCTGTCCGGATCGGATGGTGGACCTGCCTGGACATGACCAGCTCATCCTGGAGTGTCTGCTGAGCCGTGTCAATTGGTGTCTCCTCCGAATTTGCCTCACTGGCACGACATGCTCAAAACCCGTCTTCGGCGCAATAATTCCGATCTTTCATGTATTCATACTCGTGTAATCGACGCCCCATCCCATCATTTATTTCCAAATAAATCTGTCTCTTCCGTGATACCCTGAAATTTTGAATATTCCAATCTAATATGATTTCCGACCTGTAAGGTTGCCAGAATAATAATCTTACACGGTGTGTTAATAGGCCAGAGGAGAACTGGCACCCCGACTGAGTCTGGTTTCTCCCAAGGTTTATTTTTCTCCATCACGCCCTGATGGAGTTTTGGTTCCTTGCCACTGTCGCCTTTGGCTTGGCTTGCTCAGTTGGGGACACTAAAAATATGATTAAAGTTATTCAACTTATTATACAAATAAAATATATGAATTAGGTCTTATTTAATTTTATAAACTATAATACTGATCTGCCAACATTGTCGCTATATGATAAATTAAAATAAGCTGATAACATCACTGTTTACTCCAGTACGACTGTACAGCCAAATCTAATTTTGTCGCAATATTATCCTGTTTGACACTGTGAAGCTGCTCTGACACAATCGTGATTGTAAAAGCGCTATATAAATAAAGTTGATTGAAAACAAATCTTTAGCGCCACAAAACGCATGTAACAAACGTGACTAATGTTGGACAAACCAGTCCTTCTTTCTGCTTTAGATATTGCTAGCAATGTCCTGTCATAGTCTAAGAAATTAAAGTAAGAAGCAGTGTTGACAGAACTTTAGTGCAAGAATTGTTGGGCAAGACCCAACCTCAAGACAGGGCACCCGTTACCCACATGCTAATAGCATTACAAACTAACCCAAGAGTCTGTAAAGAGCTTATTCTACAAGCAAAGTAGGGTTAACAAACCAACACATTCAGAAATATAAAATTTATTTTGTTACACAAAATCTTGGATCATGCAAACAGTTAAGAAACAGCCAAAATATAACCATCAGCCAGACCCCTCATCATCCAGGATGAAGAACCGGATCCCCCCCCCGAGCCGGCTGACAGAATCAGATCCCCTCAGCATTATTCTGGGTTAAGGTGGAGTTGACAGAACCGGATCCCTCAGCATTATTCTGGGTTAAGGTGGAGTTGACAGAACAAGATCCCTCAGCATCATCCTGGGTTAAGGTGGAGTTGACAGAACCAGATCCCTCAGTATTATTCTGGGTTAAGGTGGAGCTGACAGAACCAGATTCCTCAGTATTATTCTGGGTTAAGGTGGCGTTGACAGAACCAGATCCCTCAGCTAACACCAAAAGTAACAAGAACCATGCAAATGGGTTATTAAACTCATACTCTTTAACACAACAACAGAACATTAGATTAAGAAACACAAAGAGGTCTACAAACTTTTTCCAGCTTTACTCCAGGAAGGATCCAAGAAAACAGCTTCAATTGGGGAGCTGAATACTGGTAGTGATGGGACATCTGAAGCGAGGCTCCGGAGCTTGTGTCGAGCAAAAAGGGGCGTTCCAGATGAAGCCCCGATTCGAGGCTTGTATCGTTTCCGTGAAAATCACGTGACGATGACAAACGAGGCCTCGTTTTCTGTTGAATACGTCATTGCTTCATTCGGAGTATCGCTTTCGGACAAAAGTGGTTCGAAACCTCGCGCCTCTTGTGGGGTTTGCAGTAGGCATTTGCATTGGTGTTGAGGTGTTGGTTGTATGTAGTAGCGATATCATTATATATCATAGCTTGTATTATATATTATATTACATTTTACTTAGTTTAGTAGATTATTAGAGTAAATTATACATAGTTCTGTAGATTAATAGAGTAAATTAGCCTATATCTAGTTGTATATCTAGTAGTGTGTATACTACGTAATTATAATAGATATATTTTTAACATGAATGTATAACCCGGGGACATAAAAGTTCCCCCAATTGAAGAATCACCCCTATATATATATATATATATATATATATATATATACTGTTGCAGTTTGCTGTTCCACAATTCCAGTCCCATAAGCACTGCACTCACAATAATTTATTTACAATCATTCTGGGCATTCACTCATCACTAACCCAAAGAACTACTGAATAGTTGAACACAAAGTTGTGTGTTTGTGTGAGCATAGGTTAATACAAGCAGAGTAAAATACTTTATTAATACACAGGCAATAGAAAAAGGGTGTGCCTACACTATGAAAATTTGGTTGCTCAGGATGAATAGATTTGTGTGCGATGCATTGCTTTGCACAGCAGGTGTCACTAGAGAGCACACTGTTTCATGAGGCTTCAGGTAAATGAACCTTTTGGTGAACCAATGGGCTGGAAAGCCTCAGTGGTTCCGAAAGCCTCATTTGGCCATTACTAAATACTGGAAAACACAGATATTAAACAAAAACAAATAATACAATTTACGTTAAGCAAACAAAAAAATAACTCACCATGCCACACCAACTGGTGATAAAGAACCATTAAAACGGTAACTTTAATCAAGCCCATTGTATAACACAACCCAAGCCACTAAGAAAGCAAATGCCAGCAAAATGTCCAAACCAACCAAGTCTTTTAAAGCCAAACAGAACACCATTTGTACCACCTGGAGGACTCGTTAACTCATTATTGGAGCAAATCAGCTAATTAATGAGATCAATAATTAATCAATCACTCAGCATTGAATGATGTTATATCCCATAGAACTGAAGTTTCAATGTTCATCTCTTGTGATTCATTGAGCTCTACTGAATGAAAACCCAACACACACACACACACACACACACACAAAATTGAGTTTTGACCAACACGTCACAGACATTCAGAAACGCTGCCAACAAAGACTATATGTCATACGTAAACTAAGATCTCTTTCAGTTAAACCACGTCTTTTGCTTCTCCTTTACCGAAGTATCATCGAATCTATTCTTTTGTACTGTGCTGCTTGCTATTTTAACATGCTCTCATTAACTAATAGAAATAAGCTTATTAAAATCACCAACACCAGTTAAAAAATAATCGGTCTGCCAACTCCAAATTTGACAGGTCTGATTAACACTGCTATCATTCGCAGAGCAAAAACTATTATTCGAAACCCTAGTCACCCCCTCAATTCATGTTTCATCCTTCTTCCCTCAGGCAGGAGATACAGACAGCTACCCCATAAAAAATCACGCCTAGGGAAAAGTTTTGTACTTTCAGCAATAAGAGCACTGAATCTACGTAGTGATTAAGTCTCATATCTTATAGGTTTGCTGCTGATACCGTCTGTGTATGCTTATATTTACGTGACCAATAATTTGTGTATTATGAGAAGTATGTGTATGTTATGTGTGCTGAATGTTGCACTGGTACAGTCTGCGGAAGCATATTTCCTCTCCTTATATTTACATTTACATTTAATCATTTAGCAGATGCTTTTCTCCAAAGCGACTTACAAAAAAGGGGAGAGTAATAGAAGCAACGAAACAGACAAGGCCAACAACCTGTAAGAGCTGTAAGAAATCTCAGTTAATTAGCACAGTACACAATTTTTTTTTTTTTTTTTTTTTTTAGACATCTACAACAAAAACTCACGTACGCAAAATGCCGAACGCTGGATTTTGATAGCTATGATAACAACCCATTAGGACTAAGGCTGTTGCCCCAGCTGTTGTCGTTAATGCAGATTCAGTGGCCCAATGGGTTGGTTTTGTATTCTAGCTAAACGCGCAGCAATAGCCATCGACAGCAAAAACTCACGTACGCAAAATACAGAACACTGGATTATGATAGCTATGATAACTATGTAACATACCCACCTGAAGGCACAAATCCGGATGAGAGACGTAGATATGGTCCAGGAGTGTGCGCTTTTGGTCGTTGCTGTGGTGATCAGTAAGTGCTATTCTGTATTGGTCAAGTGCAATTGGAAAAGATGTGTCTTAAGATGTTTTTTAAAAATGGCTACAGACTCGGCAGCACGAATTGAGATCAGCAGGTCATTCCACCAGGTGGGAACGGTCCAGGAAAATGTCAGCGAGAGCGATTTCATGCCTCTTTGGGATGGAACCACGAGGCGCCGCTCACTCGCAGAACGCAAGCTTCTGGAGGGTGTGTAAGTCTGAGCAAGTGAATTTAGGTATATTGGTGCCGAGCCAGTGGTTGTTTTGTAGGCGATAACTAGTGCCTTGAATTTGATGCGATCAGCCATTGGCAACCAGTGCAGTTTGATGAAGAGAGGCGTAACATGCGCTCTCTTCGGCTCATTAAAGACCACTCTCGCCGCTGCATTCTGGATCAGCTGCAAGGGTTTGATAGTGCATGCTGGAAGCCCAGCCAGAAGAGCATTACAATAGTCCAGTCTGGAGAGAACAAGAGCTTGAACCAGGAGTTGTGCAGCCTGTTCTGATAGGAAGGGTCTAATCTTTCTAATGTTGTATAAAGCAAATCTGCAGGACCGGGCTGTTGCAGTAATGTGGTCAGTGAAGTTTAACTGGTCATCAATCACAACTCCAAGGTTTCTGGCTGTCCTTGATGGAGTTATGGTCGATGAACCAAGCTGAATGGAGAAATTTTGATGAAGTGCTGGGTTGGTTGAGAAAACAAGTAATTCTGTCTTTGCAAGATTGAGTTTAAGATGATGCTCTTTCATCCAGTCAGAAATGTCTGTCAGACAGGCAGCGATACGAACACTGACTGTAGGATCATCTGGTTAAATTGAGAAGTAGAGTTGAGTGTCATCAGCATAGCAGTGATAGGAGAAGCCGTGTTTCTGAATGACAGAACCTAATGATGACATGTAGATGGAGAAGAGAAGTGGTCCAAGAACTGAGCCCTGTGGAACCCCAGTAGCTAGATTATGTGACTTAGACACTTCACCTCTCCATGACACTCTGTAGGACCTACCAGAGAGGTAAGACCTGAACCACTGGAGAGCAGATCCTGAGATCCCCGTCCTCTTAAGTGTTGACAGGAGGATCTGGTGGTTAACTGTGTCAAAAGCAGCAGACAGATCCAGCAGAATGAGCACTGAGGATTTGGAAGCTGCTTTTGCCAGTCTCAGTGCCTCAGTTACCGAGAGCAAGGCAGTCTCAGTCGAATGGCCACTTTTGAAGCCGGATTGGTTGTTGTCTACGAGGTTGTCCCGTTCAAGAAACATAGAGAGTTGATTGAACACAACTCGCTCAAGGGTCTTTGCAATGAAAGGCAGAAGGGATACCGGTCGGTAGTTTTCTAAAAGTGCTGGATTCAGAGAGACCAATTGGAATAGAGAGTAAAGTAGCAGAGGATTTTTGTAGACTGCGCATATTAGGATTGCGGCGTCTCGCGCGTACAGAGCGTGATTTACAAGTGCGAGTAGTAATAGTTGAGATTTGAAAGCACATGGTTAATACAGAGCAGAGAAAAGACCAGATAGAAATAAGAAAACCGAAAAGAAATTATACTCAAGTGCCTTGTCGGGGTCCTTGCTCGGGAGGAGTCGCACAAGGAAGAGTTTAAGCGTTTCAAAAAGTTACTTAAGATCCCTCTTAATGAGTTCTGACTGCTCTGTCTGAATAGTCTTCCCCACATGAATGGAGTTGATTTACAGTCCTATGTTTCACCAGAAGGTTCTGAAGAGCCCTGTTTACATCAGAAAGTGGTCCTTGTGGAAGGCAGCATGTAGTCGTTTCCCTGCTACTAATGTTTCTGACTGTGGAGTCACCCACTATCAGAGCCCTGGGCTCAGCTGCTCTCTGAGCGGAGTGCCGCTGCCTTTCCCTTTTTTTTTGTAGAACATACAGATTACCGGTGGATCCATTGGCAATTAAATTGCTTTTCAGAGATAGAAAATTAGAAACCTCCCCTCTGGTCTTAAGAGCCATGAGATTCATGGTAAAGAAACATTGACTTATGTTGGAAAAGCTAGTTCTTCTTTCTGCTTCAGCAATAGGGAAACCAATTTCCTGTTATATTCTAAGAAATTAAAGTAGGACGAATCAGTGTTGACAAAACTTTAGTGCAAGATTTGTTGAGCAAAACCAGACCACAAGACAAGCCACCTGTTACCCACATTAAAATAATTACAAAACCGCTCCAACACAACATTTTATTTTGTTACACAAAATCTTGGATCGTGTTAACAATTAACAGCCAAAATAGAACCATCAGCATAGTCCTTAATAAAAGTGGTGTATAAACCAGGGGTAATCATAACCGGACCACTCATAATCATAATCATCCTGACTGAAGGTGGTGTTGACAGAAACAGATTCCTCAGCATTATTCTGGGTTAAGGTGGCGTTGACAGAACCGGATCCCTCAGCATAGACCTGGGTTAAGGCGGCGTTGACAGAACCAGATCCCTCAGCATCATCCTGGGTGAGGGTGGTGTTGACGGAACCGGATCCCTCAGCATAGACCTTGGTTAAGGTGGCATTGACAGAACCAGATCCCTCAGCATAGACCTTGGTTAAGGTGGCATTGACAGAACCAGATCCCTCAGCATAGACCTTGGTTAAGGTGGCATTGACAGAACCAGATCCCTCAGCATCATCCTGACTGTAGATGGTTTTGACAGAAACAGATTCCTCAGCTAATACCAAAAATAACCATGTAAAGTGGTTCATATAAACCCTTACCATTTTAGTACATTAGAATATTAGATTAAGATCAAGGTCTACAAACTTTTTTCTTCAACAGCACTCCAGGAAAAATCTAAGGATCCATCTTGAATTGGGGAGCTGAATACTGAAAAACAGATGTTAAACAAAAACACAAATAAAATTTACTGCAAGCAAATAAAAACTTAACTCACCATGCCACACCAATTGGTGATAAAGAATCATTAACACTGTGAGTTTAATCAAGCCCATTGTATAACACAACCCAAGCCACTAAGAAAGCAAATGACAGCAAAATGTCCAAACCAACCAAGTCTTTTAAAGCCAAACAGAACACCATTTGTACCACCTGGAGGACTCGTTAACTCATTTGTTATGAGCAGAGTCATTTGTTAATTTATCCCATTCTGTTGTCCTGTGTTTGTCTTGTGAATTTTCTCTCTTTGTGTATGTGCACATGCATGTTTGTATTACAGGTGGGCGGTGACTTGTTAACCTGTTGGAGGCTGCAATTGGTTCTCCCTCTCACCTGATCCAGATAAAAGGACCGCCCCTAACACACTGAAGGGGCCATCTTTGTGCCATTGTGTCTTTGATCGTTTCGCATCTCTACGTATCGGTTTTTAGTGTCGTGCCAGAGAGATTGATTGTGAGTGATTTAGTATTTTGTATCTGTGAGTGTGACTATTAGTGATGGGCAGACCGAGGCTTCGTGATGCACTGAAACAGTTGAAGCAAATGTGCCGAAGCTTCGAAACAACACCCGACACCCGTCTCCATGACGCCATCTAGTGGACACTTGTGTGTATTTATCTGAAATAACCTTGACAGTGATCTACTACTGTATGTTAAAAACAAAACAAAAAACACGTTTTTAACATCTGGCTGACAACTACTTGGTTTTGTACCCTGTAGCCTCCTCATTGTAAATAACTTTAGTTTTTAGTTTTTGTTTTTTTGTCATGAAAAATTAAGATTATTAAAAGAAATAAAGCCACAATGTGTCATTTGTTACATAACATTTTTATTCAAAAATTTGAATTGCTCTGCTGGTGAAGGACAACTTTTAGTTAGTCAATTTTATATTTATTTATTTATTTATTTATTTATTTATTTATTTATTTATTATATATAATTTCTCCAGCCTTTGGAAAAAAATATCTTACAAGACGGGACACTTTTTACTAGCATGCACAAATATTTTTTAGCTGACAATTAAGTTAATAGATCATGCATTCTGGGCCAATACAATACACACTACACACATCTCACTTTATGTGGTGTTTCCAAATGGAAATGCTCCCACACCAGATGTAGTATGGCATCTCTTATGTGGAGCCTCCATATCACTTAAGAATATCTTCTATATCTATAATTCTATATATTATATATCTATAATTCTAATGTAGCCTATATCTATCCTAACTCTCTGTCGCTGTCTATACCTATCAGTCAATATATCATTTAAATCTAGCCTAAATATAACTAACCAAAGTGCAATATAAATCTCACTTGTAAAATCTACATAAATGTTTCTTCTCTCACAAATCCCATGAGGTGAAGATGAAATAACTTCACTTTTAAACTGTGGGGAATGAGGTTCATTCAGATGTGTGACTGTGGTTTGTTCCCGCCCCTTTTAATCAAAGCAGTTTCAGCACCTGATGAAACACTTCGGTGCTTCGTTTAGCTGTAGTCACGTGACATGGGTGTGTCGAATCACAGCTCAGAGCAGCGTTTCGAAACATCTGCGCTTCGGGATCTCGACACAGCGTCGAAACGTCAGGTTCGCGTCAGCCATCCCTAGTGACT
Source organism: Pseudorasbora parva (assembly GCF_024679245.1). Lineage (NCBI taxonomy): Eukaryota > Metazoa > Chordata > Actinopteri > Cypriniformes > Gobionidae > Pseudorasbora > Pseudorasbora parva. Next base: position 576,121 of record NC_090177.1, on the reverse strand, counting down.
ATAGTTAGTAATGGCCAAATGAGGCTTCCTGAACCACTGAGGCTTTCCAGCCCATTGGTTCACCAAAAGGTTCATTTACCTGAAGCCTCATGAAACAGTGTGCTCCCTAGTGACACCTGCTGTGCAAAGCAATGCATCGCACACAAATCTATTCATCCTGAGCAACCAAATTTTCATAGTGTGGGTTATTTCTATTGCCTGTGTATTAATAAAGTATTTTACTCTGCTTCTATTAATCTATGCACACACAACTCACACAGACACACAACTTTGTGTTCAACTTTTAAGTAGTTCTTTGGGTTCGTGATGACAGTGAATGGCCAGAATGATTGTAAATAAATTATAGTGAGTGCAATGCTGATTATGAGCGCAATAGTGCAGTGCTTATGGGACTGGAATTGTGGAACTGCAACAGGGATGGGAAAAGCTTTCCCTAAATACAGTCTAGTCTTATAATAATATTATTAATAATAACACTACTACTAATATACACACACACACACACACACACACACACACACACACACACACACACACACACACACACACACATATATATATATATATATATATATATATATATATATATATATATATATATATATATATATATATATATATATATATTACGTAGTATAGGTATTACAAATAGATATAGGCTAATTTACTCTAATAATCTACTAAAGTAAGTATAATGTAATATAATATATAATACAAGCTATGATATATAATGATATCGCTACTACATACAACCAACACCTCAACACCAATGCAAATGCCTACTGCAAACCCCACAAGAGGCGCGAGGTTTCGAACCACTTTTGTCCGAAAGCGATACTCCGAATGAAGCAATGACGTATTCAACAGAAAACGAGGCCTCGTTTGTCATCATCACGTGATTTTCACGGAAACGATACAAGCCTCGAATCGGGGCTTCATCTGGAACGCCCCTTTTTGCTCGACACAAGCTCCGGAGCCTCGCTTCAGATGTCCCATCACTAACTATAGTATTTTGATCATTGTTATTTCCTGTTTACTCGACCTACGGCTGTTTGACTATTGACTTTGGATCTTGATTTTGCTTTGTTTGCTACACCTCTGTATATATTATCTGCAAATACTTTTCTTTAGATCTGTGCTAAATCAAGGGACGTAGGGGGTTTGACGCCATTTTATTTTGTACATATTTTCACATTGTTTTTGGTTGGGGGATAGGTGAGTTTAAACTGTATTTTATTTTCTTTATTTTCAAATTGAGGAAATGTAGTGGTAAAACAAAAGGTTTCTTCTGTTTGTTATTTTTGGCCTTGTCTACCCCTGACGCTAAACCCTGTGTAAGAAATAAATATTTGTTAAATTTTATCTCTCTGGTAGTGAGACTCTTTTCTTCCTCTCCCTGTTGCTACTGACCCCTAGACGGTCGTAACACATTATTGGAGCAAATAGCTAATTAATGAGATCAATAATTTAATCACTCAGCATTGAAGCTGATGTTATATCGCATAGAACTGAAGTTTCAATGTTCATCTCTTGTGACTGAGCTCCAATGAATAAAACCCCAACAACACACACACACACTGTATTATTCCACATTAACAGGTGAAAAAGCACAAAATAAATGTATCATATCAGTATTTTGTCCAGACGGATCCAGCATTTTGGGAGCCTGAAATCACAATTTGAAATCGGGTCCCAGAATGGATAAATCTGAAAATTAGACCCTTGTGTTTTCATCTGTACAGCCAATCCATACATTTTGTGATACAGTGATATCATTACCCCACCTCTCGACCCTATGCTGCCTTCCACTCCATTTTTAGACACGCACTTGCAAATTTCCCTAAGCACTTCCCCTCGGAGGAATCCCCGCCGCCATTTTTAAGTGCATTCCACTTCGTGAAGTGGACAAGGGAAGTTTATATGGACAGACCCTTGCTTCCTCGATTTTGACCAAGTGAGCGAGACTACTTCATATGTACACTTCAGGCAGCTTCATATACCACAATGCAACATGATTGTGATGTCACAGTTTATCGCATTCAATTTACCCCACCACAAACAACTCTATGATAAATAAATATTTTTTAAAACATTTAAAACAACCAAAACACACCTATATACATATAGAATGCTGCATTAAACAATTCCGTAAAGGAAAAAAAAAGAAAGAAATGAACTCCATAGTGGATTCCAAGTGGTGAAGGGCTTAGGGCGTTCCAGTTCAGTCCATTTCAAATGTTCTGCCAGAAGTGGGCACTAATGCAACGTAAGCAATGACGCACATCTGAGTGAACAAGACGGAGGGAAGTTAGAGAGTGAAGGGCATAATAAAAATGAACTGGAACGCAGCACTAGTCAGCCACCGCATACGCATGCTCACAGTTTTCTTCTTCATTTTTAGTGTAGCTCACAGCACCACATACTGGTCTAGCATGTATACTACAATGTTTTGAGTTGTGTTCTGTGGTTTTGTGCACTCAGATATTTCTTGTGATGACACTTTGTTTACATAATTTCTTTTTTTGAAAAAGGGGGGGAAAAGATTGAATAGGGAAAGCTCTGGCTTGGTGTGGATGTGGCCTAAGACTAGACTGAAGAACATAAGCTGAGGGTGAACCAACTTCAAGGTAAGACTAGATGCACATCCTCCTTAAAAACACATTTAAACAGAATTTCATGTCTAGCAACAACCTACAAATCCCAGCAAACATGCTCCAGATAAATTATTAAAGCAGCTCAGCATCATCAGGCTGAAGGTGGTGTTGACAGACCCAGATCCCTCAGCATCATCCTGGCTGAAGGTAGTGTTGACACAACCAGCTCCCTCAGCATCATCCTGGCTGGAGGTGGTGTTGACACAACCAGATCCCTCAGCATCATCCTGGCTGAAGGTGGTGTTGACAGAACCGGATCCCTCAGCATTATTCTGGCTGAAGGTGGTGTTGACAGAACCAGATCCCTCAGCATAGTTCTGGCTGAAGGTGGTGTTGACAGAACCAGATTCCTCAGCATCATCTTGGCTGAAGGTGGTGTTGACAGAACCAGAACCCTCAGCATCATCCTGGCTGAAGGTGGTGTTGACAGAACTGGAACCCTCAGCATAGTTCTGGCTGAAGGTGGCGTTGACAGAACCGGATCCCTCAGCATAGTTCTGGCTGAAGGTGGCATTGACAGAACCAGATCCCTCAGCATCATCCTGGCTGAAGGTGGTGTTGACAGAACCGGATCCCTCAGTATCATCCTGGCTGAAGGTGGTGTTGACAGAACCGGATCCCTCAGCATAGTTCTGGCTGAAGGTGGTGTTGACAGAACCAGATCCCTCAGCATAGTTCTGGCTGAAGGTGGTGTTGACAGAACCAGATTCCTCAGCATCATCTTGGCTGAAGGTGGTGTTGACAGAACCAGAACCCTCAGCATCATCCTGGCTGAAGGTGGTGTTGACAGAACTGGAACCCTCAGCATAGTTCTGGCTGAAGGTGGCGTTGACAGAACCGGATCCCTCAGCATAGTTCTGGCTGAAGGTGGCATTGACAGAACCAGATCCCTCAGCATCATCCTGGCTGAAGGTGGTGTTGACAGAACCGGATCCCTCAGCATCATCCTGGCTGAAGGTGGTGTTGA